>NC_040282.1:34859852-35159852 GCF_004118075.2 Vigna unguiculata
CCATCCCCTCCCTCTTCGTTGTTGCGGGCTTCCTCCCTATGGGGGGGATTCTGCTCAATTTGCGCTCGCATCCGTTGGTTCTCCTCTCTTAGGGCATTCAACTCTTCCTGGTTCTTGCGTCTTAACTCTTCCAAATGGCGATTCATCTCTCGTTGCATCTCTGCTGCTACTGAATTATGCTCGACTGCTGCTCTTGTCGACACCATCCTACTTGAGAATTGTCTGGCCCCACGGTGGGCGCCAATTGTACCTGATCGGTACTATTTAGGTGCGGAACCAGACGGTCTCAAGTACCCTCTGTGTCGAACCTCCTCCTGGACCTCCCTGGATTCCTCCTGGATCTCCCTGGACTCCTCCTGGATCTCCCTGCCGTCTGCACTCCGGGGGTGGGGGTACCTGCAGACACTCCGACGCTCAAGTTAGAGAGTGTTTGATATGAGTAGTAGTAGGTTAAATCAGAAAGTGTCTTTTTACCTGTTCACTAGGCCTTAATTTATACTAATTTCTTAATGGACCTGTCATTAATATTTGCGGGCCGTCTGTATTTGAGGATCGATTCCTTCCTTTTTGATTGAGGTTACACGTATCAGCTCTTTCCATTCCAGAGTTTGTTCATCTGTACATATCAATTCCTTCCTTTCTTGATCGTCTGTGCTTTCCAGTATCATCTCCTTCCTTTCTTGACCGTCTGTACTTTTCCAGTATCATCTCCTTCCTTTCTTGACCATCTGTACTTTTCCAGTATCATCTCCTTCCTTTCTTGAGGTTTGATGGCATGATGCCCCTCTGTAACGCATGCCCCTCTGTAACGCGCATTCAGCCTGCCTGCTGCCCCCTAGGCCGGGATGTACTCGGCCACCAGGATGGGAAGTACACGGCCACGCCCTTACTGGGCTGCCAGCGCTGCGCTGGAACCAAGCCTGATGCCCCTATCTGGACCGGGATGATCCCGGCCAGATTTTCTTCTTATTGGGCCGAGTACTACTCGGCCATGTACGTACAAAAATGATATTTCGTTTCAATACGTGAGAAAAACTGATTTTTAAATGCACGGATTTATTCAATATCTTTTATGAAAAATAAATATAAATGTAATACATTTATTTAGTTACGATAAAAATATTATTAAAATAAGATTTTATATATGATTCTGTTTATTGGATAATAATTTATTCAGTGTTATTTATGGTGTACTAATATGATTTTTGTCGGTATTTATTGATGGAAGTGATGATGATATAAAAACGTCATATCCGTTTTGGTTAAGAATAGGGATGAACTTTATTTTTGGATGAACAATATATATATATATATATATATATATATATATATATATATATATATATATATTAATTTACAAATGATTCATGTAAATCTGTTTATGGTTGATCAAACTAAAAACGTTAGGACAACTTTACTCATTCAAGCTCACAACATTATATATTAATTACATGTTATGATATAATATAACATTATAATACATGATATAATATGTAAGGGCTAATTTTGTATCATTCAATACTTGTCACTTGTTCACTGGTCTCAGTGTTCTTGCATCTGTCTCCAACCATGTAGTGTATTGTCGTCTAAAGTTATGGTGTTTAAAGCCATCATAAATCTCTCTTTATACTTTTTCCGGTACAACATTCCTCTTTTCCTTTTACCTCCAAACTAAGTTCAGGACAAACTCTTCCATCAAATGAGCATATTGGTCCAATACCTTTATCATGTTATTACATTCGTTATTTATAACAATATATAAACATTTTTTTTTTGAGTTCATATTTTATAATACTAATTTTATCCTTTACAATATAATTATTTATTAAATTTATTAAAATTGTTATTTTTATCTATTTTTTATAAAACTGTTTTTTTTTATTCATCAATAATTAATTTCTCTATTCATTTCACTTTATTTTTGATAAATATAAATTTATTTTATATATTAATATACTATCATTCATATTTTAAAAATGCGTATATTTATGAATTTCATTGTCATATATCTAAAAGAGGTTAGAGAAAAAAGTGAGTGTAAATCACAAGACTCTTAGAATTTTGCTTCTTATTACATTAGAATTTTGTTATTATAATGTTACAGAATTTTGCATCTCGAATGAAACAAGGAGTTTTAAAGGAGGTTCATGAGAAAGGGGCTTCATTTCTTTTAAGTATTTATAAAAGATTATGTGAGGTATTTTATAAGTTTTTATGTGAATATTAGATGTATAGTCATTCGGTTTGAAGTTGTATTATATTTTATATAAACATTATATTATATTTTATGTAAGTATTAAATTGAATGAAATTTGTTATATGGATGTTTTGGGTAATTATATACAAGTTTTGTATGTGGTAGAAAGCAGAAACGGATTTTTCATAAAAAAAATTAAAAAAAAAATCACTGTTTATATCGATTAAGGTCACAATCGGTATAAAAAGATTGAATTTTTTTATACTAGTTGGAACTATAATCGATATAGTAAATCTTTTTTTTTTTTGTAAAACTATCTTTTCTCAAGTGGACTTTCTATACCAATTTTAGAAATGGTAAAAAAAACGATATAGAAAGTTTTAACTTTCTATATTGCCTGTATTTATACCAATTCTAAAATCGGTCTAAAAAGTCCTTTTTAATTGGTATAAAAAGTTTATTCTGCACAGGTGGGTTGAAAAGTTGATAAGCCCACTTCACTTAACCCAGTGGAGAAGGAGCTTAAAAGTATGAAAAAGACAGAAAATGGGTAATATTTACTTAAAAAAACATCAGCATATTGAGAAAAAGAAGGAGAAAAAAATATTCATGTTTTTTCACAAAACTGTGACTATAAATCAATATTGCAGATTCGTTCACTATGGGATCATGCTGAACATTTGACAACAGGATTGGGACACCCTATTCTTCATTATGACCAGTTGGATCGTTGATACTAGGTTTGAGTTAGGAAATATTCAATTCGCACTGTAGTTATGTATTTAGGTTTTCTTTATCTTTCTTGTTCTCTATTTGCAAGTTTTGTTGCTTGACTGTTTGTTAGGTGTTAGCACTATTTTTTGTGCAGTTGATTAAGACTTTCTTTTTACCCAGGAACAAACCTTAGTTGGTTCTGAAGAGGCCATGCCCCTCTCCCAGTTTTTTTTTTCATACTTTACCTATTAAAATTTATGATATATTTATGACTTTTACAAAAATTAAATTAATTATAGAAAAAATTTAATTATTTGTTGAATTGTAAAAAGATAAAAATATTTATTATCACTTTTTTATTTACTCACTTACTATTAATTAATAATTTTGTAACTAAATTGTTAATGTCATATTGAATAAAAATTTGATTAAAGTTTTAACTTCAGTATTTTATTTTTAATTAATACTCTTAATTATAAATTTGTAAATCTATCGATCATCTTTGAACTATAACAATCTTTGACAAGAATAAGTATATTTTACTTGAACATAAATATTTTTTTTGTCAAACATGATTGTGAAATAAAATGGAAGATAACTTTTTAGCATACAATATAATTTAATTATTTACATCGAGAAAAGTATAACTAAAAATTTATGTTTTGACTTAATTATTGATGGGTTCAATCATTTAACAGTACAAAAAAAAATCAGTAAATATATATGACTTTATAATTATAATTAAGTTATATTTTTTTATATTGGTTATAGTGATAAAATATATATAAATTTTTTTAAATATATTATTTTGACTATCTCAAAGCTAATAGTCAAGATCCCTCACCATTGTATCCTTTGTTGATCATAATCAACTTATTTCTCTAATCTACGAATCGTGATTTTTACCTTTGCTTTGAATAGTTTTCCACCTTAAAAACTTTGATGTCTTTGTGATTTTTGTGACTTATTTTTTCTGATTTTGTTCATCATAGTTGTATCGTAAATTCATAATTACATCATAGTTTTATCTTAAATATTACACCACTATTTAATTCAATCGTTATTTTTAATTATTGAATTAAAAACGTCATCAAACAAATGCATATATCTACCCAATATATATATATATATATATATATATATATATATATATATATATATATTTATTTATTGAAGGAGGAAAAAAAGTTCAATAGCGACAAATGAAAGAAAACTCATTCCATGATTGTGAATAATAGAGTGGGACACTGACACAGTGTTTTGCTACTTACTACTTTAACCTAAAACTTCATTTTCTATCAAGGTATTACACCTATAGTAATAAATTGGAAAAGAAAAAAAAAATGAACTTGTATAGTCAATTTCGTTTTGTTATCTTGTCGTTGAAAAGAGTGTTTGAGGACGACTTCATTAAAAATTATAGTTTGAGTAGAAATATAGTGAAGAGATACTTCCCAAAAGGTGGTTATGACTCCTCTCGTGTTCATGGTAGAACATGTGTAAAAAATAATTGGACCTTGCAGCAGTAAAAGTTGTTTCACTTTATTATAACATTAAATAAAAAAGTTATGATCCTCTATGAAGCTTTTCAACAAGCAAACAGAAAAAGAAAAGATTTGCAATAATTATTTACTTCAAGCCTTTATATGGAAAGTTTGGGATGAGGGAAGATTAAGAATAATAATGATAGCATGCGACGTCAAAGCTCTAAGAAAAATTATTGGTTCTGTTCATCAACAATTTAAAAGAGTGAGCCCAATCTTATTTCTTTCTTTGGATGTAATACCTTTGCTTAGCAACTCTCTGATCTTTTTATAACACTCTTTTTCTGTAATTAAAAGTAGTTTAATTAGGAGTGGCTGTTGTTCTCAAGTTTTTGTTGATTATTATCTAAACGATACTTTTCGTTTATGGTTTTATCCCTGTATATTGTAAACGGTGACTGATCATGACAAAAAATTTTAAAATAATTAAAATAATATATTTAAATTTTACATATTTAATTATTATTATTATTATAACAAAAATATATATAATTTACTATATAGATTTTCTTTAATGTTTTTTATTATAAAAATGATAGTTTTGGAGTTCCATTTAATATGGAAATCATTTTAAATAAGTTTTTCTAATTTCATCGTCTATTTTCTTGGATATTAGATATTCTAAAGAATTAATATTAAACTTCCTCTCATAATACCAAATAATTAATATGAAACTTATCACCTATAATTCCTTGAATTTTAAGAAAGGGTTATCTAATTTAATAATTCAATCCTTAGTATCATCGATGAATATAGGTAAAAAAGTAAATTTGTATTGTTTTCATCTTCACCCGTATTTTTCCTTTTATCACTTAAAAGAATGAATCTATTATTTTATTCTTAATCGATATACCTATATTTTTTTTAAAAAAAAGAAAAATTAAGACTAAAAAATAATTTATCAAAATCTAATAAAAGATTAAAAGACGTAATTATTAATATATATATATATATATATATATATATATATATATATATATATATGTGTGTGTGTGTGTGTGTGTGTGTTAATCAAGTGACGTCTAAAACATAATTATGAAAAAACATATAGTCCAGAATTTCTCTTTCTTCATAAAAAAATAAATATAAAAAAACTCATAAGAGAAAAAATATTAAATATCAAACTAATATTTCATTATCAAGAGACAAAAGAAAGTTACATTCTTTATCTTAGAATCTTTTTTTTTATCTTAGGTTCCTTTTTATCTTAAAGGAAGAAAGAGAAATGATGAGAAATGAGGAATCAATTTGTGTTTAACTTTTTATTTATTTTTTAAAATAAAAAACAAAAGAAGATGTGCAAGAGTAATAAATGAAGAAACTTATAATGAGGAAGAACAAAAAACAATATCTCAATAAATTTTATTATTCTTTATTATATTTAATTTTATATTTTATTATTTATTAACATTAAATATTATATTCTATAAAAAATAAAAATCAATCTAAAAAATTTAAAAAAATAAAAAAAATTTAAAAAAATTTAAAAATTTTTGGGGGACCATGGTCCCTAACGACCTTCTAAGATCCGCGGTTGATTATTAAACTTTTAGTCGAGAGTTATTATTATTATTTTTTATTATAAACAGTCTAAGGTGACAAGAAAAATCAATAAAAAGAAGAAAAGTGAAAATTGAAAAGTTTGATGGTGTAAACTTCAAATTTTGGAACATGCATATTGAAAATAATATATATTATAAATTATATAAACTGTTGGAATATTTATATCAATAACAATACAACAATATTATAGTATATTCAAGTATATATTTAAAGGGATTTGAAGTAGGAAGTGAGAGAGTAATTCCAAAAGTAGGAAGTGAGAGAGTAATTTCAAATATTTTATATAAACTAGAAAAAATATTGTATTTAATTTTTTTATGATAATAAAAAAATTATAATTATTGTTATTATTATAATTATAAAATAAAATATAAATATTTTTTATAATTTTATTATAATTAATTTTCATTTAAAATGATTAATTTAAAAAAATATATAGTCAAATAAAAAATGATTAAATTAAATAAATGATTACTTAAAAGATAATATTTATAAAATAACTATTTTATTTAAAAATAAAGGTATAGTTGAAAAATAAACGTGGACAACAAAAAAAACTTTTTTTTCATCTATAGATATAAATGTATAAAAAATTTAGAATATCAAATATATAAGGTATATTAAAAATATTAAATTTATAAAAAATATATTTGAAATTATATATTAAATTATATGTGTGGGGTTTGGGATGTGGGATGGGGCTTTGTCATTATTATGGTTCATCAATGCATGTCATAAATCGATAGGGTACGAGAGACGTCATTAACGTAATATAAAATTCAAAGCACATTGTATGAAGAAATAATAAAATACATTAATAATAAAATATCGATATAGCGTGATTAATATTAATGTAATATAAAATTAATTAATGAAATAATTAAATTATCTTATTCACACCATAATATGTGAATTCACAATCATATAAAATTATATTATTCATGCTTAACAAAATATAATAAAATTTTATTATCTATGAACAACACATTAAACAACCACAAAACATGTAAACATTGATACAAATAAGGATCAAACAATTTAATTCAAACATAAACATGCTTCCAGGGAAAGTAGAGTACATTAACAAGAACTTGTATAAAAAAATTTCAGAACAAAAAACTGAGAGTATAATATATGAAATTAATTTTTATTCAAGAATTAATTAAAATAAAATACCTACATGTATCCAAAAATTACAAAAAAGTAAACCAAATAACCAGAAATTTCATTATTTATTTTTTTTTAAATTGTCCAAAAACAAGGGTGGTGACTCTTTAGTGTGGTGGTAGTGGTTGCACGGTGGTTGTAGGGTAGTAGTGGTGATTTTAGTTTGATTGTGGTGGTGATGGCAACAACATTGGTGGTGGTAGCAATAATGAAGATCATGAAATGAAGGGTAAATGTGATGAATGAGTGAATGGTGAGGACCTTGATGAAGTGAAGGTTAAGGTAATGAAGTGGAATATGAGATTAAATTGAATAAATTTAATTAAAATATGGATTTATTTGAATTTATTTTATTTTATTATAATAAATTTATATATATGTATATATAAAATTTTATTTTTATATTAAAAATATTTAAGTTAATTTTATAGTAGTTAATCAAAACAAATAAGTTTTATCATTGTTAAAAGTAATAATACAATATAATTTTATATTACTTAACATTTATTCATTTGAATCTTCAAAAATAAATATTTTAATATAAGTTCTTCATATCTTTATTTTATTTATAGTAATAACATTATTGTTATTTTTTAATTTAGGTTATTATGACAAAATATATATATATATATATATATATATATATATATATATATATATATTAAGAAGTAAATATAATAAAAAGAATATAGGTATATAACGTGAAATCATTATAATACAATAAAACTATCACATGATAATAAATATGTTTAGAGATCAATTTTTTAATTAGAAACTAACTTTTTTGATAATATTAATAATAATGACCAATATAAAGACTAATCATTGAAATTATTTTAATTACCAATTACAATTTTTTGAAATTATTTTATTGTTACCAATAATTTTTACTTTATAAATTAATATCTAAATTAGTCATTATATTGACTAATTATTTTTAGAACTAAAATAATATTTATTTGAAGATATTTTTTGTAGTTTTAGTCATTAATTAAATAATATTGATTAGTTATAAATTCTTAAATACATTTAAGAGAGAGAAGACAAAACGAAATTGACATATCCTACTTGCACATCTTAAAACTAAATAAAGTCAAGATTAACATTATGATGTTAATATAAAGTAGGAGCCAAAATGCAAACCAATTAGTATTTTCTAATAAGTATAGTCAGCGTCAGAAATGCTCTCGTTATCTTCCTACCCCACCCACAAATAGAGCACCAAGTGTACACACACATTCTCAATGTATATATTCTTATAAACAACGAGAGAAATTCTTACACATTCAAGTGTCCAGGTTTACATTTATTTATATATACCTTTTAAACTTATTTTATTTTGGATTATGAAAAAAATTTGAACATATCATTGTATTCTTCAAATGTTAACCTAGAATATTATTTAATATAAAAATAAAAAATTAGATTAAAAAAATTACATATATTAATTTTTTAAGTTCGAGAATCAAAATATATACAAATTTGAGTAAAGAACGAATTTTAAATTTAGACTAAAAATATTTTTAATTAATAATATTCTTTCAATTTAAACATCAGTTTAAAATATTATTTAACATGTAAAGAAAAAGTTGATGGTATTAAATTAAAATGATTATATCTATTAATTTTTCAAATTTGAAATCAAAATATATAAAAATTTGAAACAAGAATAAATTTCAATTTTATGTTCAAATTTAGACAAAAAAACATATTTAAATAATAATATTCTGTAATTTAATTTATAAAATGTGAACAAAAATATCATATAAAATGTAAGATATAACAAAAATCCTAAAATAAACATTTCCGAGTTATGTAAAATAAGCCGATCGAACACTATCAAATATAGATTGAAAATGTGGGGTGCAGGAAGCATTTGAAAGTATTTCAAAAATATGAGAGGTATAGGAAAATGACATGGGGGTGCAGAAAGCAATTGGGGACTTGAAATTAAGCTGAGTCCAATAATAAAATAAAAACATTTTACCCTCTTTCCGGTTTGGACTTGGAAAGGATATGACTCATTTTGGAGACTATTTGTGTGTGCAATGTCTGTATTTTCGTGACACCTCTGTAATAAAGAATCTAATAACACAAAACGAATTGATAAAATAAAATAACAAAAAGAAACAAATGATACAAAAAGAGCATTATATATAAAAAACTATTTCTTCCTCCACCCCATGTTTTCTTTATGAACTTAATAGAAGTCGGAAAAGTCTAAATTGCTCATTTTGAAATCTAGAAACATATTTTAAATTAATTAAGAATGTAATTTTGGATTATGTAATTTAAAAATTAATCCTGAGTGTATGTTTTTATTGTCTAATTTGGAAATATATTTTAAATTATACCATCTAAAATATACTTATTTAAATTCAGAAATATGTTTTAGACTATCCAATCCGGTATATGTTTAAGGTTGTGCAATATTTTTAATTTTTTATTACACAATTCAAAATAGATTAGCAGATTACACAATTCAAAATAGATTTCATATTCTATAATTCAAAATGTTTTATAGACAATTTAGAGTCTTCCCCCTAAAAGTGCAAGAAAAAAGTAATAAGATGGCAAAAGAAATTGTCTAAGATAAAAGTAACAATGTCCTAGTCAATCCCATTAGTTCATCTTAAAGATTTGGATGAGTATGTGTTCTAAAATTAGAATATGTATTTTAAGGAGGTGTTGGAGTTATATTTCAAATTATTTGAACTCCATTTAATATTCTACTTTATTCCAAATGTTTTGAATAAAAAGTTATGCTTATTGGAAAAATTGGTCTTGGAGGGTTATGTTTCTTGTCTCTTGTATTATGCATCTTTTAAAGGTCCATAGTTTCTTTGCTTGCATTCAACTCACATTTGATCACTTGTCTTATGAAAGTATAATCATGAAGCATAAAGTAGAGCCCAGGATCACCCATAAAAAAAAGTATATTCATTCCTTTGTCTACATCTTCTTCCTAGAGGAAATTCTTCAAGGAGTTGCAGTTTCTTTCCTGCAAATTGGGACCCTCCCTTCACCACTTTCATGTGGATGGTCTACAAAAGTTCATAACTTACACTTTAACGTGCATTTACACCAAGACTACTAGAACTTTTAATATTTTATAATATCTTTTCTGCAAATTTGTTATAAAATTTTACAAGAAAAGATTTTTTTTTTTAAAAAAAAAAATTTAATTGATGGATAATTTCTTCATAAGTAATTATTTATAAAAAAATTATAAAATTCGCAAGTATTTTCTACAAATTTTTTTTGAAAAAACGTTGTGCAAAATATTTTGTAAAAAAATTAGTAATAAATTCTTGCAAATCATTATTTATAACAAAATTTGTCAGTATTTTTTAGGAAAAAAATTTCAAAAAAAAAATTGGTAAGAAATATGTACGTTTTTAGTAGTGGTATCTAACCAAGTTGTGTTGCAAGCTGTTTTTCGAATATCAAACGGATCAAATTGTAAACTTATGTGTTTTATGAGATGTAATTAGTAATAGAAATATTTCAAGAACATCACAAATAGCCATTTTCATTATCTCTTATAAATGTTGTATATTTATTATACAACAAAGGTTTTCTACTTCATGCAAAACAATAATCTTTGTATGAAAAATGTAAAAGAACTACTCGAGCATATCATTCTTCAAATATAAACAAAACAGCACAACATATAAAAGCAAAAAGGTGTATATGCAGAAACTGATCTTCCCAAGTCTTAGTGTGTTGGAAAAAATCATCATCAATTAAGAATATTACCGTCTTTACCATCAAAAATCACCCTATTAACATATAAATAAGATAAAAACAAGGAACACAAGAATATAACGTGGAAATCCCAAAATCGGAGAAAAACCACGACCACCAGATAATAATATTATGTGAAAATTTGTACAACACATAGACTACCTGTTGCAACAGGAATCGCGACGGGACAATGAACCAAAAAAGAAAACGAGTTTTTAAAAAAAAAAATTGGAGTCGCCACCATAGTTATTCTGGAGAACTATGGAAAACCATAAAGATAAGACAAGTCTGCGAAAAACCGAATTTTGGGTCCGAGAATCGGTTACGCGTAGGGAAGGTGGTAGCACCCTACCGCGCCCGCCCAAAGGCGGTACCTTTAATTAAACATGCAAAGTTGATGTGGTTTTTAAAATGTTAATTTTCCCCAAAAATAATAAGTCAAGAATATATAAAAGAAACAAAAATATTTTTTTGATTTTTTGGGCCTCACAAGGATTGACCTTGGTTCTACGTATTCTCATTCAAAATGAGAAATCAGGGTTACGTAGTTCTTTAAAAGATATTTGAAAAATGATTTGATTTTTTTGGAAATGAACATGAAATTGACTGACTTTGCTCCTACGTATCTCACAATAGAGAATCAAGGATCACATAGTTCTTAGTAAAGATATCGTTGTTTGAAAATGTTGATATTTTTATATTTTTTTGGTATTTTTAAAAATGAGTGTCACACTGTGCAGGTGATCGGACAGACACTATAGAATGAAAGAGAATATTTCTTAGATTTTTTTTCTATTTTTGTAATTTTTATAATTTTCAAATATTTTTTGGTTTTTTATAAAGAAACATGTGCATAAAAAGATGGGACAAAAATTAAATGTAGGTAAGAAAAAAATAAAAATAAAAATAAAAAAAGTGCATGGAGGGTGTAGGCATAAAACAAAGTGGAGTGCAATGAGTAAAAATCTAAAAATAGAGCAAAAATACGAGGAGGGTGTAAATTCTGAAAATTTGGGGTGCAATCAACAAACACAATCAGACCATCATAAATAGGGGTGCAAGGTTATCAATTATGGTGGTGTGTGAAGTAAAACATGAAACAAATGTGACAAGGGTGTGAGGTTAGTAGACATCAGGGGGTACTCTCAGCATAAAATTAAAACAGGGGTGCGAGATTATCAATTATGATGGTGCACAAAGTAAAACATGAAACAAGTGTGACAGGGGTGCGAGGTTAGTAAACATCAGGGGGTACTCGCAGCATAAAATTAAAACTGGGTTGCGAGGTTATCAATTATAGTGGTGCACGAAGTAAAACATGAAACAAGTTTGGCTGGGGTGCGAGGTTAGTAAACATCAAAGGGTGCTCACAACATAAAATTAAAACAGGGGTACGAGGTTATCAATTATGGTGGTGCACGAAGTAAAACATGAAAGAAGTGTGGCATGGGTGCGAGGTTAGTAAACATCAGGGGGTGCTCGCAGCATAAAATTAAAACAGGGGTGCGAGGTTATCAATTATGGTGGTGCACGGAGTAAAACATGAAACAAGTGTGGCAGGGGTGCGAGGTTAGTAAACATCAGGGGGTACTCGCAACATAAAATTAAAACTGGGCTGCGAGGTTATCAATTATAGTGGTGCACGAAGTAAAACATGAAACAAGTGTGGCTAGGGTGCGAGGTTAGTAAACATCAAAGGGTGCTCACAACATAAAATTAAAACACGGGTACGAGATTATCAATTATGGTGGTGCACGAAGTAAAACATGAAAGAAGTTATTCTAAAAAATATTTAATTCAAAATTTGTTTATGTATGTTAATTTAAGATGATATTGATTCATTAAAAACTTCATCACGATTGAACTTCATAAACCAAATAAATGCAACACTAACACAATATATCTCTAACTTATTCTAAAATTTACACATTTATCCTAATTTCTTAGAAGTAAGTTCTAAACCTATATATTAAATCACTAATTTCTTAGTTATGTTAGCATACTATTTACATTAAGATAAGATGTCTATAATCCAAAAGATTAAGTTTATTCCTAGAATTAAACTCTTGGATATTTTATCTATGTCTATGTTTTAATTCATTTTCTAATGATTAAAAATTAACAAATAATATGATATTCCCATCATATATTGATAGAACATTTAATAATCCTGTAATTTTCTCTTAAAAGTTGCGTAATTTCTCTTAAAATTTGCCTAATTTTGTGAAAAAGTCATTGGAAACATATTCATTTCATCAATGAAGTTTAATGCTATGTAAGTTTCACTTATTTCTATTATGAAATTATTGTTGTATCTTATATGATTAATAAATTATTTTTAATATATAATGTTACAATTTAAATGTTCTAACCTAGGTACGATTACATTATTTCTCGTAATCGATTACATTACTTCCTATTCGATTACATTACTCCCCATAGTTGATTACCACATAACGTTAAAAGTTTCTTAAATTTGGTAATCATACTTTAATCAATTACGAAAGTCCAAGAAATATTTGTAGAAATTGGAAGATTTATGGGAATTGGAATGGAAGTCGCATGTTCTCTAGTGACATTCCTACTAAAAGTCGTGGAACCCGTGACATTCCTACTAAAAGTCGTGGAACCCACAACTGTTAATTTAAATTAGGCTTAAATACCTTTTTGGTTCTCATTTTCATTTTCGTAGTGTTTATTGCGGATGATCCTCATTTTGACAAAATGTTTAAAATGGTCCTCATTTTTACAGAATGTTTAAAATGGTCATCATTTTCGCAATTCGTGTTTTATTTGGTCTTTTTCTGTAACGCTGTTTAAATAATTAACAGAACATTGTACATGTGGCACGGTTTGTATTAGGGTGTGTTACGTGTATTGTACATATGGCTAATTAACGTTAATTTCTCAATTTAGGGGAAATTTTGCAATTAGGGAAATTTCTTCACCTTCGTCTTTCTTGAGCTCGGATTTGCAGAGGAAGCAACTAATACTTGCTATTTTATAATTGGATTGCAGTTGCGCTCTTCATTTCAATTTTCCAGTTAATCATCATCAACGAGGTAAGTGGGTTTAGGGTTTTCTGGGTTGTGTTTGCTCATGGGTTAGGGTTTTCGTAATTCTATTTTGGGGTTTGTTTGTCTTTCGATTGTTGTGATGTTCTGCATGGTTTCTAAATTATTTTCATGATGTTGTGTAGTTTGTGTATGTAGGTGGGGTTCAGTGGGGTATTATTTTAGTTAGTTTGTTTGTCAGTTGTTGGTGTAATGGTCCCCATTATTTTATTTGTAATTGATTGTTTTTTAAAAGGAGAATACAGAGGTGAGTTGTTGAGTGTTGTGGGTAAAGATGCTAATTATCAGTTACTGCCCTTAGCGTATGCTGTTGTGGAAGTTGAAAACAAAGAAACTTGGACATGGTTCCTGAAATTGCTTATTGGTGATCTTGGAGGTATTAATGTGTGTGGGACAATGACCTTTATGTCTGACCAACAAAAGGTATGTTTAATATATGTTCAATTTATTAATTTTTATTTAATGTTGTAAGTACTAATAATCATTGCACAGGGATTAGTGCCTGTCATTTAAGACCTATTACCCACTATTGAGCACAGGTTTTGCATGAGGTATCTGTATGCAAATTTCAGAAAAAGATTCTCTGGTCAAAAATTAAAGATACTCATGTGGAAGGCTACTATGAGCACACACCCAGTAGTTTGGGAAAAAGTGATGTTAACAATTAAAGAGTTAAATATTGATGCTTACAGATACGTTATTGCTATACCTCCAAGGTATCTCTACTGTACAAATACCTGGTTTAATGCAAACCCATAATCACCATGCTCGAGGAAATCAGAGTTTATTTGATGGAAAGGTGGGCCACCAAGAGAAAAAAGGTTACAACTTTTGAAGGAAACATCTGTTGGTTAGTTTAGAAGATATTTTGTTTTATGCAGTTACTGTTCTGTTTCTGTGATCAAATAAATTTATTTAATATGCTATTTATTAGGGATAGTGGTTTGAAGTCTAAGTCAGCACCCACCCATGGATTTAGCATGAAATTGTGGGAGTGGAGTTAAAATCTGTAACTGCTGTGTATGGCTTTAAAAGCTAATCTTTCCCGTTAATAAAAGGTGAGTTGACAGTACATACAAATATATTTCTCTATTCTGCTGTGTTTAACAATTGGTATTAAAGCTCCTACCTAGGGGCCTGATCCAATATTTCCTTGAGTGTGTGAGAGAAACAGTCGGTGAGAAAGTGTGTAGAAAGAGCGTTGTGAGTATATTGAAGAGAGTGAGATACAGAATGACAGACAACAACACCGACAAGTATGTGCAACCGGCGATTCCAAAATTTGATGGTCATTATGACCATTGGGCGAAATTAATGGAAATTTTTTTACGTTCCAAACAATATTGGAATCTGGTGGAACAAGGGATCGCTAAAGTAGCGGATGAAGCTGTATTTTCAACAGAAGACGCTAAAGTGCTAGAGGAGCAGAAACTGAAAGATTTGAAGATAAAAAATTATCTTTATCAGGAGATTGATCGCGAGATTCTGGATACTATTCTTAGTGACGAGACCTCTAAGGATATTTAGGATTCAATGAAACAAAAATTCCAAGGTTCTACAAGGGTTAAAAGAGCACAGCTGCAAGCATTATGCAGAGAATTTGAAATGTTACAGATGGAGGAAGGAGAAACTGTCAACTCCTATTTTGCT
Source organism: Vigna unguiculata (assembly GCF_004118075.2). Classification (NCBI taxonomy): domain Eukaryota; kingdom Viridiplantae; phylum Streptophyta; class Magnoliopsida; order Fabales; family Fabaceae; genus Vigna; species Vigna unguiculata. Next base: position 34,875,509 of record NC_040282.1, read on the forward strand.
CGCACTCTCAAGATCGCTAAAAGTATGAAGGCGTGTGGTGAGAATATAGGTGAAAACAGTATCACTGCAAAAAGTCTTAAGGTCCATGATCTCTAAATTTAATTATGTAGTTTGCTCAATTGAGGAGTCCAACAATTTAGAGATTATGACAATAGATGAGTTACAAAGCAGTCTTCTTGTTCATGAGCAACGAATGAACGGTCAAGAAGAAGAAAATGTGTTACAAGTTACCAATGAAGATAAAGGATGGAAAGGAAGAGGAAGGGGACGTGGAAGAAATTCCAGCAGAAGTGGTCAAGGGAGAGGAAAAGGCAGACAATTCTTCAACAAAGCTGAAATTCAATGCTTTAAATGTCACAAGATGTGACACTTTCAATATGAATGTCCCACTTGGCAAAAGAAAGTCAATTATGCTGAAGTACATGATGAAGATGAAAAGGAAGCGGAAGATGAGATCTTATTAATGGCCTATGTTGATATGAAACAAGGCACAAAAGAAGAATGGTTTCTTAACTCTGGATGCAGTAATCGCATGAGTGGATATAAGGATTGGTTTGCTGACATAGATGAAAGCTTTAGACACACGGTAAAGCTCGGTAATAATACCAGAATGCCTGTGATAGGGAAAGGGAATGTTCGGCTGAATGTTAATGGCATTACAAATGTGATCTCAAATGTCTACTATGTTCCTAATCTTAAGAACAATCTCTTAAGTTTAGGGCAACTTCAAGAGAAAGGACTCACCATTTTAATTGAGAATGGGAGGTGTAGAGTTCATCATCCTGAACGTGGTCAAATTATGGAAATCAAGATGAGTAGCAATAGGATGTTCTCAGTGATTGCTACTTTGATGCCTAGAAATTCTACATGTCTTCAAGTAGAATCAACAGATGAATCCCACCTTTGGCATCACCGATTTGGTCATTTCAACTATAATGGCTTGAAAATACTCTCCTCCAAAAAGATGGTCAATGGGCTACCTTCTATATCAACTCCAAAGGAACTTTGTGTACAATGCTTAGAAGGAAAGCAACATCGAAACTCTATTCCAAAGAAAAGTAGGTGGCGCGCATCAAGCAAACTTCAACTTGTGCATGCAGATATATGTGGGCCTATCAAACCCACTTCAATCAGTAACAAAAGGTACATTTTAAGCTTTATTGATGATTTCGCTCGTAAGACTTGGATTTATCTCTTACATGAAAAATCAGAAGCATTCTCTATGTTTAAAAATTTCAAAGTTTGTGTTGAAAAAGAAACTGGAATGTATATCACTTGTTTAAGGACAGATAGAGGTGGTGAATTCACCTCCAATGAATTTAGAGAATTCTGCAGGATTCATGGCATAAAATGGCAGTTGACAACAGCTTACACCCCTCAGCAAAATGGAGTGGCTGAGAGGAAAAACAGAACAATAATGAATATGGTGAGATCCATATTGATTGAGAAACAACTTCCAAAGATATTTTGGGCAAAGGCTGTCAGGTGGTGTGTACATGTTCTCAACTAGTGTCCTACTACAGCAGTACCAGATAAAACCCCTAAGGAGGCATGGAGTGGAGTCAAACCTACAGTGGAATATTTTTGAGTCTTTGGATGCGTAGCACATGTTCACATACCAGATCAACACAGAATCAAATTAGACAACAAAAGCAAAAGGTGTGTCCTGTTGGGAGTAAGTGATGAATCCAAAGCCTATCGCTTGTTTGATCCAATCTCTAAAAAAAATCATCATCAGCACAAATGTATTTTTTGAAGAACAAAAGCATTGGAATTGGGAGAAAAACGAAGAGGCTACAACACAAGATCCTTTAGATGTGGAGGCTGAAACTGAGGAAGAAGCTGCTGAAAATAATGATATTGGTGACACCATGCAGGCTGCTACACATCCTGGTGATTCCAACAGAGTTGATACAAGTATTGATGAACCACAAGCCCATGACAATCCAATTGAAGGGAGGGTTAGAAGAAATAGACGAGAACCCAACTGGATGCTTGATTATGAAAGTGGTGAAGGCTTGTCTGATGAAGATACTTTAAATGTTATGATGACAGTAACTGATACTGATCCACTGTCATTTGAAGAAGCCGCTAGAAGCAAGAAATGGCAAAATGCAATGATGAAAGAAATGGAATCAATAGAAAAAAATAAAACCTGGGAATTGGTTGATGCACCAAATGGAGTAAAGCCCATTGGAGTTAAATGGATTTTCAAGACAAAGTTCAAAGAAAATGGTGAAGTAGATAGATTTAAAGCAAGATTAGTGGCGAAAGGATATACTCAAGAATATGGAGTTGACTACACAGAGGTGTTTGCCCCTGTGGCCAGACTTGATACCATTCGCATTATACTTGCTATGGCAACCCACTATAATTGGCAAGTTTATCAGTTAGATGTGAAGAGTGCCTTCCTTCACGAAGAACTTAAAGAAGATATTTATGTACAACAACCCACTGGTTTTTTGAAGAAAGGGAAAGAAGACAAATTTTACAAATTAAAAAAGGCGTTGTATGACCTTAAACAGGCTCCAAGAGCATGGTACAACATGATAGAGAGCTATTTCTCTCGTAAAGGTTTTGAAAGGTGTGTATGTGAGCACACTCTCTTCACAAAATCAAAGGAAGGAGGTAAAATTTTAATTGTAAGTCTTTTATGTTGATGACTTGATTTATACTGGAAATGATTGGATCATGTGTGATGAATTTAAAGAATCAATGATGTTAGAATTTGACCTGACCGATTTAGGCAGAATGAGATATTTTCTTGGAATAGAAGTTATGCAGAATTCAGATCGTATTTTCATTTGTCAAAGAAAATATATTCGTGAGATTCTAACAAGGTTTGGCATGGAGAATAGTAATGCAGTAAAAAATCCTATTGTCACGGGTACAAAACTATCAAAGAATGATGGAGGAGCCACAGTTGATTCAACTGTGTTCAAGCAACTCGTTGGAAGTCTTTTGTACTTGACTGCAACCCGCCCAGATATTATGTATGCAGTTAGTTTAATTAGTAGATTCATGTCTTGTCCTTATGAATCTCATTGGCTGGCAGCAAAATGCATATTAAGATACCTAAAAGGTACTACTGAAATGGGCATCTTCTACAAGAAAGGTCGTGGAAGCACTGATGTTGTAGCTTATTCTGACAGTGACTTTGCTGGAGACTTAGATGATCGAAGAAGTACTTCTGGATATGTGTTTTTCTTTGGTTTTGGAGCAGTTTCATGGGCCTCGAAGAAACAACCTATAGTTACATTATCTACAACTAAGGCTGAGTATATAGCAGCTGCGTTTTGTGCTTGTCAATGTGTGTGGATTAAAAGAGTATTGGAGAAACTTGATCCTAAGGAACAGAAGAGCACGTTAATCTTGTGTGACAACAACTCAACCATACAATTATCCAAAAATCTTGTTTTTCATGGAAAAAGCAAACATATTGATATAAGGTTCCATTTTTTAAGAGACTTGGTGAAGGATGAAGTTGTCAAATTGAGTTACTGCAAATCAGAAGTTCAAATTGCAGACATTATGACTAAGCCCCTGAAGCTGGATCAATTTGAAAGGCTTCGATGTATGCTAGGCATGACTGACGCTTCAAATATAAACTATATATCATAACGTGTATAGTTTAAAGGAGGGAATGTTGGTTAATTTAGAAGATATTTTATTTTATGCAGTTATTGTTCTGTTTCTGTGATCAAATAAATTTATTTAATATGCTATTTATTAGGGATAGTGGTTTGAAGTCTAAGTCAGCACCCACCCATGGATTTAGCATGAAATTGTGGGAGTGGAGTTAAAATCTGTAACTGCTGTGTATGGCTTTAAAAGCCAATCTTTCCCGTTAATAAAAGGTGAGTTGACAGTACATACAAATATATTTCTCTATTCTGCTGTGTTTAACAACATCTGCCCCAAGGTCCTTGACAGACTACAACTCAACCACCAAGGAATGAAGTGGAGAGTCAAGCAACACCACTACCAACACCAGAAGAACCATCTCAGTAGTTTAGGATGAAATTACAGATTAAGAGGAGGCCATGATAGCAGCTACAAGCGTCTTAGTTATTTTTTGGAATTTCTGATGTAGAATTCATTATTGATGTACTGCATTTTGACTTTCCTTAAACTTCGTCCAATTTCACTTTTGTCAAACATTGATGTAGTGCATTTTGATGAGGATGGATTAATGTTATGAATTTAACTTCTTCCCGTCTTAGATCAATTTAATTTTTCCCAAGCTTAGATCAATATCACTTACTTCAATTCTCAGATTAAAATGTCATTTTGAACATGTTGGGACTAATATCAACATAATCAAACTAATTCATTTCTTCATTTAATGCTCAAATTAAAATGTTATTTTGAACATGTTGAGACTAATATCAACATAATCAAACTAATTCATTTCTTCATTAACAATAGTACAAAACAGATTAGACTTTAAAAGATTACACACAATAACAGTACAAATAATACAATAACAACACAAGTGAATCCTATTACTATATGCAGCCTCTTCTCAGCAACCTTCAATGACTTCTCCAAATCATTAATCTGCCTCATTTGTGTCATAATGAACATCCTTTTCATCAACACCACCATTTGAAAAAGTTGCAACCCACATTATTGGAACCATCACTCTGTAAATCAATAAACCAAAAATTAAAACCAATTTATTATTAACACAAAAATAAAAATAGATTGTACCCAAAATTTTCTACCAATATTCTTTGAGTTCTTGTCATCCTCAAAATTGCCATCTCTCCGCAGCTACAAATCGGGGTTAATCCATTTCTCGTTGAACTACCAACAGTGCACGAAGTGATACAATACGGTTACCTCCAACGATTACAACCAGAGGTAAAGGAAGAAGATTGCAGCAACACCAATTGGGAATGGAGGAACAAGATTGTTAAAACTCACCAACTGCCCAAACATTCCTTACCAAAACCTTAGCTCACTTATTTATCCCCAAATATATAATTACCACACCTGTACAACACACTCTAATACAAACTAAATTGCGCCACCTGTATAATGCTCCGTTAATGATTTAAACAACGTTACAAAAAAAGGACCAAATAAAACACGAATTGTGAAAATGAGGATCATTTTAAACATTCGGTAAAAATAAGGACAATTTTAAATATTCTGTCAAAATGAGAATCATCCAGAACAAACATTACGAAAATGAGGACAAAAAAATATTTAAACCTTTAAATTAAAAAATCGTGTGACCACACAACTTTCTATTGGAAGTTGTTTTGCCTCCACAAATGTCTGGTGAACCAATTTCCCACCATAAACTTGTTAAGGATTACAACTTTATTATTTATAAAAATTTGGTCAAATTTATCAAAACAAAAAATATTTATACCACGGTTGACAAGACTAAATTTTTAAGTAGTATACGCCATATCAAGATTCAAAAGAGAGAGTAAAATGTTTGATAATTGATATCTAAACCCCTTCGTTGTGATATGAAAGCCAAACCAACATGTACTTGAAAAGATTCTTAAAATTTTGTGGAATCAACCCAAAAGGCAAGCCAATTCAGCAAAAAGATGATGATGACAGAGAAGTAATCTTAAAGATCAGATTTTTCTAAATGAGTTGAGATTTATAGGAAGTTACTGAACCCCAAAAGAAAACATACTCTCCGATGACCACCCTTACAGTGACGGTGACCAGGGATTCACCCTCGAACGATAGTTCTGGCCAAATATGAAGGTTCCGACACCGCCACTACCAAGGTTTCGACTCCCTCAAATGATGTTCCCAAACCGCCGGCACCAAGGATTGGACTCCTTCAAACACGGCAGCACCAAGCCTTGAAAACCACCACTTCTCTCTCCTCTCTTTCTCTCAACCCATCTATTCTTCTGCCGTTTCTCCCAACCGTAAGAAATTTAGAAATATTTAATTGTGCATCCATATTACCTTTCTAACCTTTGCCATCTAAGCAATATTTGTCACATTATCAATGTCAAAATGGGAGTAAATTTTCCCATGCAAGACAGCATTTTCCTTCTTAAAATGCACACGGTCATTCTCCATCCTTTTGATAAAAGAGAAAGCTCTTAGCATTCTATGGCCAATCTTTACAAACTGTGAGGAATATCTGAACATGTGCTATGTCCATTTCAGAAAAGAACGTCACTCTCTTCGACTTGTGAATCCTTTGCTCTTCTTCCCTCTCTCTCGCACTCATTTTTAACATAACCAGAGTAACAGTTTCAAATTCATGAAACCAATTCCTCCATTTACTCACCAATTTCCTAAGTTACAGACCTTGTTTTCTTCAATTAGAAATTCATCGGGGTCCTCACAAAACCCAGTTCTTGTTTTGGAACTTCTGGGCAAAGCGTTAGACCAATACCCAGATATCAAAGCATTGAAAAATGTGCATTCCAAGGTTTTTAATCTCAGTTTTCACGAAAACCCATCTCTGGGAATCAAACTAATGCGGGCATATGCAGCCTGTGGAGAACCTGGGTTGGCACGCAAGGTGTTTGATGGAATTCCTGAGAGGAATGTTATTTTCTATAATGTTATGATCAGAAGCTATGTGAATAACCATTGGTACAATGATGCATTGATTGTTTTCAGGGACATGGTTGGTGGTGGATTTAGTCCTGATAACTATACTTACCCTTGTGTTTTGAAGGCTTGCTCTTGCTCTGACAATGCGAGAATCGGGTTTCAACTTCACGGAGCTGTGTTTAAGGTTGGGTTTGACTTGAATTTATTTGTTGGAAATGGTCTCATTGCGTTGTACGGGAAGTGTGGTTGCTTGCTGGAGGCACGGCGTGTTCTTGATGAAATGCCAAGTAGGGATGTTGTTTCATGGAACTCAATGGTTGCTGGATATGTTCAGAATATGCGGTTTGATGATGCGCTACATATTTGTCGAGAAATGGAGTGTCTAAGGCATAAACCGGATGCTGGTACAATGGCTAGTCTCCTTCCTGCAGTAACTGACACTTCATCAGAAAATATTTCATATGTTAAGCAGATGTTTGTGAATTTGGAGAAGAAAAATTTGGTCTCATGGAATGTGATGATAACTGTGTATATGAAAAACTCAATGCCTGAAAAAGCTGTTGATCTTTATCTACAAATGGAGAAATGTGAAGTGGAACCAGATGCAATCACTTGTGCTAGTGTACTTCCAGCATGTGGCGATCTTTCAGCTTTGTTGTTAGGAAGGAGGATTCATGAATATGTTGAGAGGAAGAAGCTGTGTCCAAATTTGCTTCTGGAGAATTCATTGATAGACATGTATGCTAGATGTGGATGTCTAGAAGATGCAAGAAGAGTGTTTGACAGAATGAAGTTTCGTGACGTTGCATCATGGACTTCATTGATATCTGCCTATGGTATGACTGGAAAAGGCAATAATGCCGTGGCACTCTTCACTGAAATGCTAAATTCAGGTCAAAGTCCAGATTCCATTGCCTTTGTCGCGATTATCTCAGCCTGTAGCCATTCAGGATTATACAATGAAGGGAAGCTTTACTTTAAGCAGATGACAGACGATTATGGAATAACACCAAGAATTGAACACTTTGCTTGTTTGGTGGATCTTTTAGGACGATCTGGACGAGTAGATGAGGCGTATAATTTCATCAAACAGATGCCAATGGAGCCTAATGAAAGAGTTTGGGGGTCACTGCTTAGCTCCTGCCGGGTGTACTCCAACATGGATATTGGGCTTGTAGCTGCTGACAAACTGCTTCAGTTGGCTCCTGAGCAATCTGGCTACTATGTGTTGTTATCAAATATTTATGCAAAGGCTGGTAGATGGACAGAAGTAACAGCTACTCGATCACTAATGAAGAGAAGAAAAATTCGAAAAATGCCTGGGATCAGCAATGTTGAGCTGAATAATCAGGTCCACACCTTTCTTGCGGGTGACACGTCACACCCACAGTCAAAGGAGATATATGAAGAGCTAAGTATGCTGGTTGGAAAGATGAAAGAGTTAGGATACGTCCCCGAGACTGATTCTGCTCTTCATGACGTGGAGGAGGAGGATAAAGAATGCCATCTAGCTGTTCACAGCGAGAAGTTAGCTATTGTGTTTGCTATTTTGAATACCCGAGAACTTCCAATCAGAATTACCAAAAACCTCCGTGTTTGTGGAGATTGTCATATTGCTATCAAGCTTATCTCTAAGATAGTTCAACGTGAAATTGTCGTCAGGGACACCAATCGATTCCACCATTTTAAGGATGGTACATGCTCTTGTTGCGATTATTGGTGAAGCTACTTCTGGCTGATTATAGTTGGAGAGAACTGCAAGTTCAAAGGTTTCTATACATGCTGATGGATAATTCTCTTATTTCTTATTTGTTTGGTACATCGGTGGAACAAGAACTTGGATAAAGGAGGGATTAAATGGTGTAGAGGGAGATGGATTTTGCAGCACCATCAAACTCCAATGTTACAGATTGGAAATGGTACTAGTTAGCTTCCTCTATGATTGTACAACAAAGAAAAATCCTTTTTGATGCAGGACAATGCATTTTAGTAGTGATTGATTCGTCTTGCAGGATAAGGCAGAACCATTGTTGTTCTTATTCATTACACTGTCAACAGGTTATTTAAAGGTTGCAATTTTGCATTGGCCACGCTTTAGGGACAATGCTGTTCTAAAGTTAGGTGACAAAAGTATATATTCCTATTGGCTTTGGATTTCTTAAAGCCTTTACTTGCTTTCAAAATAATGACCAATTTGGATAAATCTTCTCGTAAGTATTTATAGAAGAAGAAAATATGGAGTTAAATTGAATCAAACTTCCGGAAGTTAAAATCTACTTCTGTGGCATAATTTGATTATAAATAGAGTAAAATATGTCCAAACTGATCCAAATTCATTTTGTAGAACCCTTGATGAACTGTAAAGTCACAGTCAAGTTCATACAATAATCCAAAGTCCCCCTAATGTAGCATAAGTTTGACCATGAATGTCAATCCAAAGAAATCCTATTCCAACATGTAAAAGGAATAATATGGGGGAAACGAAATTAAAAGAACTACAGACAATGAATGGAACTTAAATTGAAACCTAAAATCTGAATAAAAGATACAGAGAGATATGCTAAAACAATGGAAATGAAAATGTTCGATAAAATGCCACAAAGCACTAAAAATGTGGATTATGCAATGCTAATGCTTAGGACACGTTTGAACGATTTTAACAATGTAAGGAAAATATTTAGAATCACTAAAATACTCAAACAGAAAAATCACGTATAAATCTGGAAAACTAAAAAACCTCATTTCTAAATATGGAAATGAACGGAACTAACCTATAAACCTAAAATCAAACGTGTTGAAGGTGCTTCGTACAAATTTCCTAAGCTAATAAATGCAAAACAGTGAATTAAAACATAAAGAATAGTGCAAAACTGAGAAATTGCAAAGCTAAACCAAGAACAACTATATTAAAGGTAAAAACTAAATAATCTAACTTTTGAATTTTCTGAAACTTGGTGCAAGATGTGTTTATGAGTTAAAGGATTGTATACGTATGATAAGAAAGGAAAGAAAGAACAATGGTTTGAATTGAAGAAAACAGAATCAAAAGTCAGAATTGGTGAAAATAGAACAGAACTTGAATATTCTGAAAAATTAGTTCATAAACCATCCTTGTTCATGTTACTTTCAATTTTGATTTCTAGTAGTTCAAATCTGAATTTCCTAGATAAGAAAGATCCTTTAGATCAATTAACTACAATCCAATCAGAAATTGGAGTTAGGTAGGTACAAAATTAAAAGTAGCTGAACAAATGTGATGTCTATGGTTCATAATGCAGAAAAAGTTCAAGTTCAACGGAAAATATAGAAGAGTAAGATGAAGAGAACAAAGCTGAATGCATTATGAAATTACAAGAGCTGGAGCTAGAATGTGGAACACCTTGCTAGAGTTGCTGTCCCACTCCCAACTTCAGAGAAATGAAAAACAGATGTTGGAGCTGGAATTTGGAATGCACCAAAGATACTGTCCCCTCTCCCAACTTCAGAGAAAAAAATGAAGAAAATCTAAACTAAAATGAACTCTCCTTTTTTAAAGCACACGAATTCGGTCAAGACTAAGCCTTATATAGGCTACTAAGAGAATCAAACCTAGAAAACCTATAAACTGTATAAAACAAGATATGCAGTTGGGACACAAAGAATGATGCAAAGAATAAAAATCATGCATGGAAACCAATTCTGGCAGTTTTGACAGGTTATGAACACAGGTTCAAAGCCAATTCTACCTTCCAGGTTGGAATGATTTTAAAATGATGATTATGAATGGAAGATGCAAGCTAATCACATAAAAAATATGCAAAATCAAGAAGTTCTGAACCTAACTTTGAAAGATTGTGCAGGTATGAAGATTTCAACTTGTATGATGTATGCTGTGATGATAGTCTAGCAAGAATGCACTAATGAAGTTATGATCTGTTGGATGATGAAAGGAACATGTGCTGACGGTATAAATGCAGGAAGGGTGTGAATTGGTGTGAAATCTGAAACTATTTGATGTAATGATGAAAATGCAGAATTTGTGAAACTATTTGATTAAATGCCCCTATGAACCTAAAATGCAGTTTATGCAGATGTACTGGTTTGGACAAGTATATAATGATGAGAGCATATGGAAAATGCTGTTTAATCATGCAAAGTATACAAAGAACCCAAAACCACACTTTGAACCAAAGGTTGCCAGCTTAATATCGTGACAGCACTAAGGTCTGAACTGTGAATTCAGTTTCTATGCACCTAGATGACCTAAGTAATATGCTAATTAATCATGCAAACTCAACTAAGGCAATGTGAATTGAACCTAAGAACAGCTAATTAACTCAAAAGATCAACAGAACAAAATTTCCCCTGTTAGGGTAAGATGCTAAAATTGAACATGAACTGGAAATTTATGAGTTTAATATGCACAAACAGAGGTAGCGAGCACAATTAAATACATTTGGCGGTGTGAAGTATGATCCCACAATTCTTGTACTTAAACCTAAAAGGTTGTTCTTATAAAGACAAGTGAGGGATGCTTGAGAAGCCATGAAGTTGTAAAGGATAAGGACCAGCTTCTATGAAAGTCAGAAATTTAAAGCATCACATAATCAGATAATCATGACCGTTGGAACTCATCATACTTTATTGGTAAATTATACGTGAAACATGCAGACAAAATTTGAACCATTGGATCTTCATTTTAATAATATTGGTTCTTGTGTGCATGGTTTCGTGAATGCAGCTGATCCAATTCGGAGGATGTTTATATTATAATGGGGAGGAAGTTTCACCACTATTACTATGAACGTAACCTTGATATTTTAGGTAGTTTTGTCTTCATTTCCTGCTGTTTATATTCATCTATCTTCACGTCTTTTTGTCGTCTCAAACCCTAGTTTAATTGAATTAGTAAAAGTTATTGTAAATCTTCTTATTCATGGTAAAAATAAGAGAAAACATATAGAGAGAGAGAATGTCTCGTTCTACACTTTATTGCACTTGCTATATGAATAATATATATATAATATAAGAACCGAAAAAATAGAACACATAGAAAAGTAACCGAAAAAACAGAAAATTAACTTAACTTTCTAACATTCCAGCTCTCTTAGATTTCCAAACCTATTGACCTTTAAAGATATAGTGAGAATATCCCCTAATTGTATTTAAGAAAAAAAATAATTAAATACTTAATTAATTTATAAAATTAAAATTATTAGAATTTAAAATAGTCTTTATTATGAATAAAAAATTATAATTAATTTATGAATTAAACTCTAAATTAATTACTAATGTTAATTATTAAGGTTTTAATTTTAAAGTAATTAGTGAATAAAACTTAGGGATCGAAGGAACTTTATAACAATTAAGAACAAACTACTTAAAATAAAATAAAAAAAGTAATATTCCAGTATTTTATTAAAAATATATAAAAAGTTGAATTATCTTTATGATAAAATTATAAAACATACTTCTAAAAAATTAGTTAAATAATATTATTCACTTATTCCTGTCCCTTTTCATCTTCCCCTTTTCATCTTTGCATACAATACAAAACGTGTTCTTACATGACGGAATATGCACATTGTAGACTCCATAAGAAGTTCTGTTAAGTTTCTAGTCTTAGATGTTCCTAGGTTTGGATGTTGTATCGAGTCGAGTGGGGTAATCAGTGTATTTTAAAGACACAATAGATAAACAATACAAAAAAACCTAGTAGAAAATTTAAATTCGAGGAGTACACAACAGTACAAATAGGGGATTTGGTCGCGGTTATTTTTACTATTCTGCCCTGGTTTCAAAACCGAGACATATAAAACCGAGATCAAAAAGGTCACTTTTTTGCCTCGGTTGAAAACCGAGACATATTCAACAGTTACTGCCTCAGTTCATAGGCAACCGAGGCCTAATGAGCATTAAAAAAAAATCAGAATTGGACTTTCTGCTTCGGATATAGTTGCAACCGAGGCATAAAAGTGATTAAAATAAAAAAAAAATACGGGTTGAATACTTTCATCACTCTACAACCCAACATATCCCACTTTTCCTTGTCCAACAATTTCCTGCTCTTCCTCGGAGCCACTTTAACATGAGCCGGAACCAGAGGTGCCTCCTCCACCAGTCACCGAACCCAGACTGCCCTCAGCCTTAGTTGACTCAGACTCGATCTGGTCATTCAATAAATTTGATTTCTCCATTTTCTCTCTACATCAGAATCATCACTATAATCACTATCACTTTCATTCAATTTTCTCTTCCCCATCCTGCAAAACACAAGGGACCACCATTACACACATAAAGGACAAAAAATAAATTAAAAAATGTAGCAAAAAAACCAACGATGGTTTCGTGCAGCACTGCACGACCTCTATCCTCCACAACACTAACAGTAGCTGTAGTAGTGGAGACGTGATGAACAACGGCGATGGACGGGCACAACGACGGCGACGAACGAGCAAAGCAGCGGTGGCGGACGCGCATAACAGCGGTGGCGACAGTTGCGGTGGACCGACACAGTAGCGACGACGGCAGCTGCAGTGGACCGACACAGCAGCGACGGCGACAACTGTGGTGGATGCGCACAACAGCGGCAGTGGACGTGCACAATAGCGACGACGGAAACTGCGGTGGATGCACACAGCAGCGACGACGACAACTGCGGTGGACGTGCACAGTAGCGACGGTGGAGGTGCAGAACAACGGTTCCAACGGGAGCAACACGAAGAGGATGAAACAGCAGCGCGCATAAGAGGGAACCCGTGACTCGCGAAGAGAAATGCGAAAAAGATTATATATTTGCCCAATTTTAAACCCTAGAACCTTTCCCCTTCCGCTTTCTGCCTCGGGTACCTAGACAAAAGATTTTTCAAAAATGCAGTCCCTTTTTGGCTTCGGGTCTTGTTGGACCGAGGCCTATAACACTCTTTGGCATCGATTTTGCGCGAACCGAGGCCTATAGCTGTCTTTGGCTTCGGGTGTTAGCTGAATTGAGGCATAAAACTTGGTTGGAATTGCAAAAATGCCACCGTGTCATTATATGCTTTGGTTCCTGGCCAACCAAAGCATATAAGGCGAGGTAAAAAGGAAATTCTACACTAGTGACATCAAATGGTAATAAATATTGTAATAATAAATATATAATTAATTATCTCGTGAGCATTGCCATTTATATTATATTAGGTTTTATGGGTCTTTATCTGGTTAGGCTTGGACCACATAAATAATCAACTTAGTTAATTTACTTCACGTTCAACTAATATGTTTTAACTCTTAACTTCAACTGATTACATTTTTCCCACAGGTTTTATGGGTCTTTATCTGGTTAGGCCTGGACTACATAAATAATTGGTTAATTTGCTTCATGTTCAACTAATATGTTTTAACTCTTAACTTCAACTTATTACATTTTTCCCGCTTGTTAACCTCTACCACAATTTCCTTGCCAACATGATGTAGTTGTTTGAGGAGATCTAGGTCGTACACATCACAATCTAGAATGATATCATGCACTCAACAATTTGAGGATGATCATGAAAATATAGGTTGAAATGATCTCGAAAATGTATAGTACAAAATTTTTATTACTTTTCTCGTTATATCATACATAAAAGGGACATAACAATAAGAAAAAGAAAATCTTAAAAACTGTAACACCCCATTTAATTAATAGTCGTAATTAAAGGAAATGTCACAACAAAATAGCATAACAGCACAGTCTTAGAGTTTCCACAAGACGCCTTCCGATGAACCAAGGCATACAATGATGTTAACTAAACAAATACAGAAATTTAACTGAAAAGGAATAGAAGTTTTAAAGGACAACCAAATACATGGGCCATGGCCCCAAAAGAAAGCTCAGAAAAGAATATCCAGCCCAGATGGCTAAGCAGTGGAGTCACCGTTCCCTTGTTGACCGCGAGGACCTCGCCCATCTGCTCTCATCAATTAAATTGATGATCATCGCAAGAAAGAAGAGCCACATACAAGACAACCAGACAACAAATAGGGTAAGCTAGAGTAAAAGAGTTCATCAAGTAGTTACATATCAATACACAATCCAAACATTTTGTATATCATCCAAACATGTTCTGACTTCTCAAACAATACACTAGACCCTGACTCGACTCATCCGGATACGTATTGTCTGGTCGGATTCACCGAATGTTTGCAGTTGTGGTGGATACCTCTGCTCACCCCGAGCTTTGTGTTACAAGTGTTACAATGAATCAATTTTCCTCACCACAAGATTAACCCTTAATGAATTTCGGGCCTCTTGCTACTCTCACCACAGGAGTCAGTCCACTCTAAGTGAGACTAACTGACTCCTTAGAGTGTCAGGATGCAACCTTACCTTGAATCCTTACTAGACCATACAGATGGGGCACCACCATGAACACCCACTAACAGGGATCATGGAATTACGTCCCGACCACTGAAGCGCAACCTCGGAGGTCTCGCCTAGAGACTCTAAGGAATTACACACTAACACGGACCAAAATAATAAATCAACAAAAAGAGAACACTAATCATGCTTACAATTTCATACCAACCTCTAAAAATCAATCCTCATTCGTATCACATGTTGAATCTATACCACTGGTCATTACCACTCCATGAGTATTGGGCCTCATCTCATATCAATACCATGCCTCTTTAATTCCAACCCACTCATTAATTTCACATGCCATGATCCCTCAATCACGTCTATCTAATTTATAATACAGAACATACCATGCCTTTCATTTCACAGACTTCATACATCATACAAAACACATCATAAACCAACAATCCAATTACCAATTGAAGAAAGTCATCCAACCTGCAGCGGATCTCGGTCAAGCCAAGAGCCCTCGCTTAGGCGAGAGGGGTACTCTCGCTTAGGTGATAGACCCTCGCTTAGGCGAGATCGCGACTAGTGCTGGGAAGTTCTTGCAGGCTCGCTTAGGCGAGTCCTGGCTCGCCTCACCGAGACAACCTCCCGCCCACCAGTGAGGTCCCTCGCCTGGGCTAAACCACAGCAGCGTTCCAAAATTTTTGCTTCACCTCGCTCAGGCAAGTGGCTCTTGCCTGAGCGAGATTGGGCCTCGCTCAAAACCAGAGTTCTCCGCCTGAGCGAGGGTTCGCGAAACCCCTGGTTGGCTCCTGCAAGTCTCGCCTGGACGAGATTAATAGATCTCGCCACTGCTCCTCCTGCAACAGTCGCATACTCACACCCAAGTAACAATACAAGGTCGTTCACACATCCATCATAATCATATAGTTCATACCACACTCAACAAACTCTAAATCAGCCAGAAAACCATTCAAGACTCAAACTCTAACTTCCCCGTACCTGGAAAAAGCTTAGCAAGGATCTTGACGGCACGACCACGAGCACAATAGCTCTAAGGATGAACTATAGGGCCAAAATAAGGGTGGGACAGAACCAGAAGATGGAGTTAACAGAGGCTCTTAACTAAAATTACGAAAAGGTGATAAAAGGGAAACTAGCATGAACTAGAAAGGGTACTTACGTGGAGCAACGAGTCCTCCTAGCTCAACGTAACAGCGGAAGCAAAACCCTAGCAGAGGGGTTGACGACTGCAGCTCAAGGTTTACTGAAATGAGTGGAAAGTGTGAGTTAGGCAACTAGGAGTGATTTTATCTGCTGGGCCAGCCCTTAGACCCACTTACAAGGGGCAACCCTTTAATTTAGAGCAGGAAGTAATGATATAATTTTAATGGGCTTTACAAAAACATTCTACAGAAGATATTTAATGAAATTCTTAAAATTTTGATCCAGAACTAAAAACAAATTGAGAATATTTTGGTGACATGAGGTAAAATAGTAAATACTTTTCATATCGTAAATCTTAAACCCTAAACTCTAAATCTCTGTCTAGTTAATCTTCATAAAATCAATTTATAAAATAATTATACTTTGTAAATTAACTTCTTTAGTTAACATAAATATTATATACTAACATGAAAAAAAAAATAATTATGATATTCCCTCCCTCTGAGCTTTTTTAACATTATTCGCATTTTTTTCCCAATCTCTGACTAAGGAGATACAACACTAATGAGACTTAAGTCTAATCACATAAGGCATTGACACCACTCTCAACCCAAAATTGTAAGATAATGAATTTATGGATCTTTATCTTTATATAATGCTCAACTTTCTCATTTTTAGTCAATGTGGGACTTAGACTCACACTTAGATTTCTAAGAGAGGAAGGGTCATTTAATCAAACTATCACTATTTGTATTCCATTTTCTACACTTCTTCCTAGTGCAGAAAAACCCCGAAGGAGTTGGTGTTGTTTTCCTACCAATTGAGGTCCTCCCTTCACCACGTTTATGAAAATCCTGTGCAAGGTTTTTAACTACTCTTATAATAACAGGACACTTATCCTGTCAACTTTTAGATCCAAAATGTAAAATTTACAGAGTTTTTGGACATCAAAATGTAAAATCTATCTGCGAACTCTGTGACTAGTCATAATAACTTTCATGAATCCGTGATGTTAACAAATCCTCAATTATCTCTTTTAAACAAAGTATATTTATTATACAGTGAACAGAAGAAACAACGAAATGAATTTCTACTTAGAAAAGAAACCAATTTAACTTCACTATAAATGTAAAATTGAGCTAGTCTAGAATAATATTCTTAGAATAACATTCGTAGGGTTAAGTATATTTTTAGTCTCTGAACTTTGACCCAAAATTGAAATTCGTCCTTGGTCGAAACTTTGATAAATTTTGGTTCCTAAACTTTAAAAATGAATGAATATAATCCTTTTAACCTAATTACATTGACTTTTTTTAACATGTCGAGTGTGTTTCATATTAATATTGGAGTTGTTTACACCGTTTGACACATTCTCGGCTCAATATTTACTGAGAAATGCGTTCAAACCTAAAAAAAATTAATAAAATTGGGTTAAAAGAACTATATTCATTCATTTTTAAAGTTTAATGACCAAAATTTATCAAAATTTCGACCAGAGATGAATTCCAATTTTAGGTTAAAGTTCAGAGACTAAATGCATACTTAACCCTTCTTCAAATTTAGATAAACAGAACAAAATATCATTACTGAGGACATACTTAACCCTTCTTCAAATTTAGATAAACAGAACAAAATATCATTACTGAGGACATTTCTGCAGAAACACAACCTTGTTTTGAACGCATGACTTTCAACAGAATGATTATAGACATAACGATTGAAAGCGTAGAAGAACAAAAGAAACTTGGTGGGACCCACAGTGAAAATTATTTGGTTATACAATAGAAGACTGAAATATACTTACTACCTTCATTTTTATTCGGAGCATTTATATTATTTTATAAACATATTCTTCCTTTAATCTCTTGCTCAACTAGTTAAACTATTATTTTCTACTAAAAAGCACTCATAAACATGTTATCCTTTTTATATCTTTCATTTATTTTCCTAAACAAAACATGTTCCATTATAGTATCACATTTGACCTTCTTGTGCTTCTAAATTTGGCACGTGGCCCCTTGTCCCACGAATGAAGTCAATGATATGGTTGTAGTTGTTTAAGCAGAATGAAGCCACTAGTAAAAGAAGCACGTTGGTGAGATACCACCATACAAACTCATCCACCAGAATCCACATCAGTGCCTCACATCCAACAATCCCAGACAAGTGGAATATGAAATCAGTGGTTGCTAAGCTCATTTCCACAGTAGATACAAGAACATGACAACATGCAGCTGTAACAAAAATCATTTTACTGGGGCTTGCATGTTGGAAGGGATTGTTGTTTGAGCCTTCATACTTGATTCCAATGGAACTTAACAAAAGGGCCATCAGAATGGTATAAGCTTTCTGCTTCATTGTGTTGATACAAACACAATCAAGAGAAAAGTGCAGATAAATGCTGGTAGATAGTATTTGCAGAAATATATATGGGTGTGTCTGTCCATATATATATATATATATATATATATGTACATTTCTTCGTTCTCTCCGTCAAACAGAGGTAGCGAGCACAATTAAATACATTTGGCCGTGTGAAGTATGATTCCAAAATTCTTGTACTTAAACCTAAAAGGTTGTTCTTATAAAGACAAGTGAGGGATGATTGAGAAGCCATGAAGTTGTAAAGGATAAGGACAAGCTTCTCTGAAAGTCAGAAATTTAAAGCATCACATAATCAGATAATCATGACCGTTGGAACTCATCATACTTTATTGTAAATTATACCCGAAACATGCAGACAAAATTTGAACCATTGGATCTTCATTTTAATAATATTTGTTCTTTGTAAATGCAGCTGATCCAATTCGGAGGATGTTTATATTATAATGGGGAGGAAGTTTCACCGACGAATATAATAGTAATATAACTGTCGATACTATTACTATGAACGTAACCTTGATATTTTAGGTAGTTTTGTCTTCATTTCCTCCAGTTTATATTCATCTATCTTCACGTCTTTTTGTCTTCTCAAACCCTAGTTTAATTGAATTAGTAAAAGCTATTGTAAATCTTCTTATTCATGCTATAGTTTATTCATTCCTGTTATGCAAGTAGACAGGAGCGGATATTGTTCGGGTTAGGGAGGGGCATGGTCCCAAAATTTTGAAATTTTTTTAATTATATATATATATAAATTTACTAAATATTTTAAATTATAGACAATATATTTTAGGAATTTGTGAAAATTAAATTGTGTATTTTTTTATTTCTTTTATAAAGCACAACATCTAATATTAATAGATAATAAAGAATAAAAATATTTAGACTTAATTTCTCTTATGGTCTCTATTTTTGTTAAAAATTGACTAAAAGACCAAATTGCATTAGTTTTTCGAAAAATCAAGACCAAATTGAGATAAAAAAATTGGAGGGCAAACTTAATATTTTTAAATGAAAACATGAATCAAAAGAGTAATTAAACCAAATATTTATTAAGATCATTTTAATTTTTCTTCTTATTGTCTTTTTAGTTTTTTCACAAATTGTAATTATTTCTCACTCTCATATGTTTTCTTTTATTTTTGATGAAAAAAAAAGAGTTAGACACAAACTCATATCTTGTCTCACTTGATAATGAAAACATTATTTTTTATCTCATTAGTTTTTTGTCTATTCATTTTTGTATGAATATAGAAAAAAAATAATGTATCATGTGTTTTTCATAACTGATTTTTAATTGTGACTTCACTATAATATATTTTTCTTTTAATAATTACGTGCCTCAATTTCTTTTTTTAGATTATGATAAATTATTTTTTAATTATTTACAAAAAGAAAGTATATTAATAAAGAATAAGAGAATAAATTCATCGTTTAAAAACGATAAAAAAATTATTGATAAAAAAAAGATAAATTATATTTCTTCACATGTTTTTAAACATTATACTAATGATCAAATTGTTTAGTAGAGAAACCATGTGAAACATTATACTAATGATCAAATCTAATGATTTTAAAATTATATTACTTTGATTCTTCTAACATTTTTTTTGTCAAGATTCACTATTGTAAAAACTAGTAAAAATAAGAGAAAACATCTACAGAGAAAATGTCTCGTTCTACACTTTATTGCACTCACTATATATATATATATATATATATATATATATATATATATATAATTACCGAAAAAATAGAACACATGGAAAAGTAACCGAAATAACAGAAAACTAACTTAACTTTCTAAGACTCCTCCTTAAGTTAAAGTTGTGTTTACATGAATAACATCAATCAGCTCTCTTATATTTCTAAACCTAGAGACCTTTAAAGGTTTAGTGAGAATATATACTATTTTACTTCAGAGAAAAAAAAATTAGTTACTTCATTAACTTAAATATCAATTTATAAACTTAAAATTATTGGTATCTAAAATAGTCTTTATTATAGATAAGAAATTATAATTAATTTTTAAATTAAATTTTAAATTAATTACTAACATTAGTTACTAAGATTTTGACTATTAAAAGAATTAGAGTATAAAACTTAGGGACTACTTAAAATTAAATAACAAATTAATATTCCAGTATTTTATTAAAAATATATAAAATAGTTGAATTATCTCTATGATAAAATTATAAAACATATTGTTAAAATCAGTTAAATAATATTATTCACTTATACTTACCCCTTTTTGTCTCTCCATACAATATGAAACTTGTTCTTAGAATACAGAATATGAACACGGTAAAGATTCCACAAGATGATGCTCTTTCCTTCACTCTTCAATCTCTAGTGTTATGTTCCTAAGTTTGGATGTCGTCTCGAGCGGAGTGAAGATATGTTTCTGCAAAAAGACTCTGACACTTAATTTAAAAATGTACTTCATATAATAATAGATTATATAATAATTATTCGTGGAGCAGTACCATTTATATTAGACTATGTTTTATGGGCCTTTTCGTTGGACCAGAATAACATAGATAATTGGTTAATTTGCTTTGTTAATATGTTTTAACTCTTAAACCTTAATTGACTATGATTTTTCCTTGTTAACCTCTACCACAATGTCTTAGCTGACATTACGTAGTCTTGTCTTAGGAAATCTAGGTCATACACATCACAACCTGGAGTGATATCATGCATTCAATAATTTGAGATGATATGAAAATATAGATCGAAATGATTTCGGGTGTGTATAGTATAAAATTCTTATTATTACTTTTCCTATAACACTTCGAATGCTCGAAAGAAAAAGGAAGAAAATACATAAAAGAGACGGAAACAATAAGCAAAAGAAAATCTTGAAAACATTCTTCGAAAGATATTTAATGAAATTCTTAAAATTTTGATCCAGAACTAAATAAAAAATTTAGAATATTTTGGTGACATGAATAGTGAATACGTTTCATATATTGAATCTTTGTCTTCATAAAATCAATTTATTAAATAATTATACTTGTAAATTAACTTCTTCTTTAATTAAAATAAATATTCTATACTAATATGAAAAAAAAAAGAATTCTGTATGGTTAAGATAAGTATTTTGTTTCTTAGTATCAAAGATGCTTTTGTATTAAACTTTTAAATCGATGTAGTATTACAAAATTTACAAATTTATGATAAGAAACATGTGCAAGCAATAATCATTGTCTTTTGAGAAATCAGCGAAACAATCCTTTTGTATATTGAGATAAACAGATACAATTTTAACCAAACAATGCACACTACCATCTTTTTTATCTGTCTCGTGCTTTTGTCTAAAGACTGTTCACGGCCCTCGTACACTTCCAAAGGTAAACAAACTCATTTCGCAAACAAAAGAAATTACGATAATGTAGGGAAAATATTTTAATTGTTTTTTAAAAAAAATAGAAGGATAACATATTTTTTTTTAAATAGAATTCTTACGAGTTTTTAATGTTGTTTGTTAGTGAGTTATAAATCCTTATGATAAAAGTTATTAAAAGTAACACTTCAACTGAATCAGAAAACAACATAAAAAGTGTATAAATAATTATATCGACCTTCGTTTTAACAAAGATACAACTTAATTAGTGCAAGTTTTTAAATTGTTAGTGAATCCGAAATTAACAATTTATATGTGAAGTGGCCTTTTGCACGCTTCAAATTTCTATATATCATTAACACCTTGTTTTCATCACTGTCTTCCTCTAACTTCTAAACCAAAACGTTTTCTGTGGTATCATTGAGATATTGAGTATCTGCGTCACCTTTGATTCACAATACTTGCTTGAGCTGAGGTGTGTAGGTATTTACTTTACTCATAGAAATAAAGTTTCCATGAAAATTTTGCTTATTGTGTTTATACATCTTTGTCTTCAAAAACTAAACATTTGCTTAGTCAAATGCATTGTATTATCTAGAGAAAAATACATGGTCAATACATTTGACCCTGTACAAACTATTTGAAAATCCACTTTTTAGAGTAATATGATCATTAAGAATTTGTATTTTTGAACTTGTAATAGGGAAAAATAGATGATGGAGGATAAAATAACATATATAGAATGAGTGTAAGAAATTATTGGATGTCAGATATCGTAGTTCATAATAAAGTAAAGTAAGTATTTCTAACAAAGTGCTTGATGTAGTACAAAATGAATGATGTAATGTACAAGGCATTGAGATTTGGAATTTATTTGGAGGAATTCATTTTGAAGGTAATTGGAGGAAATGGGATTAGTGACTCGAATGCTCAGTTGAACCCTAATGTTGGTTTATGATAAGTACTTTGCAAGAGTTTGTTGTTTTTACCATATATACATGAAAGAAGGTATTTGTAGCGGAAATTTCAATTTTTGTAGTTAAAGATGTGGGATGAGGCTTAATGTTAGCATAACAAATGCATTCATCTATAATAGTCATTGTTATTGTTGTTGTGTGTGAGTAGAGGCCAATTGTAGGGGATTTTTGGAAACAATGGTGTGGATTAGGGTTTGTGAGATATAAGGTTTTGAATTGTTGATTGTTTAATGTAAGTCAAATACATTTTTGTGAGATGCAGTTGTTACATATATGGTTTAACATTTGGAATACACTTTTATTAATGAATTTGGAATACAATCGACATAATGATTGTTAAGTATATTATTGATGTTCTTGTGGTTGAATTGAATTAGGGAACATGGCAAAATCAGCAAGTTCAACCTTTAGTAGTTGGAAGTCATCCACGACAAGCCCATCAAAAACTACTTGTTATTGTGGCATTCCTTGCAAAGTTCAGATATCAAGGACAGCTAAAAACCCTGGAAGGAAATTTTTTGGGTGTGGAAACTACAATGGTGGCGATAATCATTGTAAGTATTTTTTGTGGTGTGATTGTTTGAACGAAGAAGATGACAATTCTTCTATGATTGAATTATTGTCAAGTCAGACATCTTCTATTGGAAATGCAGTAGAGAAAGTTGAGCACATTACTAAAGAGATAAAATTACTAGTGGAGAAAGTTGATTCATTGACGGAAGAAGTGGTGAATTTAAATCATAACGTTGAAGCATGGGTTGAAAATGGTAAAAGGTTAAAGGCAATTTTTTGGTCGATATGTGCCATTATAGTTGCAAAATGGATTTTTTGATTGTAATTATGTTTCGTTGTGTGTGTAGATGGGTAACATGTAAGAATTGTAGTGTTATAGATTTGTTTATTGTCTTGACATTGTTGTAAGGACAACGATTACGTGTTTTTAGGTGTTTTGTGTTTTATGTAACTAATTTGCTAAATGTGTTGTGCCTTATTTGAAATTTGAAAAACCTTTCATAGTTGTTCCAGTGTGGTTTATAGGATTTAGCATATATAAAAGAGTGAATTTAATTTGACGCTAACATGATGAAATGACATTACAATTAAAGTAAGATGTTGCTTGTAAGCCCGCCGAAAAAACGTGGGGCAGATCGAGATGTTGAGTCTGCTAGCCCGCGTAACTCGTGTGGTTTATTGGATTTATATAAAAGAGTGAATTTAGTTTGATAGTCACATTAAATTAACACTACAATTAAAGTAAAATGTTCTAAAAGATATTTTAAAAAATATTGGGAGACTTTTAGTAGAGGTGGCAATATGGGTTTGGCTTGGTGGGTCAATTCATAGACTTGCAAAAAAAAAAAAAAAACATAGGACCAACTGAGATATTAAGTCTGCTGACCTGCAAAAGCCTAACTCATATAACCTGCAGCCTGTACGGACTGGTCCGCGACTCACATAAAAAAAACTTGTACTTGTATATATATTGGTTACTTCCCTTATGGACTTATGCATGAACGTTTAAAATTCTTGTATTAATGAAAAAGATAAATGTTATGTAGTTTTGAATGTGATAAAATTTGCAGAATACGTCGTGCATGTCAAAGTACGAATATGAATATGATGAAAATGTTGAATTATCGATTTATCATTCAACTCCCTAAAATCTTTGCTTAATTTTGTGAACTTGTTAAAGTTTCCTAATTTGTTGAACATTGAAAGTTTTATCATAAGATTTAAAAAGAAAAAAACGTGAGCTAGCCCGTGAGTCAGAACTTATGTGAGACAAGCCAGACTTTTTAGCCCGCATTTTCAACGTGGGGCGGGCCAAGTATAGGGTGGGCATAAACAATGGCAGAACTTACGTATGACAGGAGGGAGCCGTGGCTCCCCCAACCTTTTTTTTTCCTTTATTTTTTATGTATATATTTTAAAAATATATTTATATATTTATATATTATTTATATAATTTATATAATTTATATAATTTAGTTTTAAAAAGTTTTATTTAAATTTAAAAATCATGTTTTCTCTCCCTGTTGTAAATTATTTTACTTCTTTATTTGATTTTTTTTCTTTAGTACTTTCATCTCTTTTTATGTTCTTCTTTCCATTCCAATTTTTACCATCAATCTCTTATCATTTTCAAAATCAAACAGCACCACAACAAAATTGAAGAGTTAAGAAACATTTTGGATTGAACAATTTTTTCTTTTGAGTAAGTTCATTCTTTATCCTTTTTATTCTCGAAACAATATGTTTTCCTCTTCTTTATGGCTTTTCTACACTCTAGGCATATCTTTATGGTCATAAAATCATACTCTAATTGTTTATCAAACTCTCTTTATGTAGATAGAGCTATTTTAGCCTTTGAAGTTGTATAAGAGAAGAACAATATTAGGAATCTACGTTAAGGTAAGGGACCATTTAGAAGGTGTTAATTTTCTTAAAATATTAAGTTTTGGTTTTGAGATTTAATTTGGTTGGGGTATTCATAATTTTATCTTTTCCGAAATAGGTGAGGGTGACAAATTTACATTAGAAAAATTATGATAAAGAGTAGAATAATTGATTCTTTTTTCAAAAGGAATGCTTGTGATGAAGATGAAAAAATGTATCTACGTCATCTAAACTTGAAAAACTTCACGATAATCCAAAAAATGAAGAAAATGAAAAACAACTATCTAAAGTTCCTAGAGTTGCATACAATGAATTTGAAAATGCTTTAGAATGTGATCCGGGAAAACATCCTCAAATCTGATAATACCCACCAAATCAAATTGATGAGGTACGAATGGCTTATCTAAAATGGGGTTCATATCAAATGCATCTATAAAATTATCTGTTGTCTACTAAAGATGATTATCCAAGAAGATTTCAATACACATGATTTAACTTATTTCCTTTATGGCTAAAGTATTCGGTATTCGTAATTAAAAAATGTTGCATATTGCTTACTGTGCTATTTTTTTAGTAAAAAATCAAGCAGACGACTTGACTCAAATGTTTTTATTGTTACATGTAATTGAATTGATTTTCATTGAATTCTAGTTGGGATTCAGTTGTTTGTCATCAACATGTTTTAACCATTTTTAGTGTTTCTTTTATAGGTTTTAAAAGATTTTATAACAAGCACTATAATAATCCATATTGGAAGGGATATTGCAACAAACTTCAGTTATAAATCCATTATTTAAGATTTTAAGTAATTGAAAGAACATTGAGAAACACTAAAGGTAACTTTTGCTTTTTTTAATATATGATTGTTGATAATAAACTTTATGTTACACTTTCATATATATTATTATCATATTTTTCTGGATTCTATTATCATATATGCTTGTTTTAAATATAGAAAATTATGTGAGGAAATAATTTTATTTTAATGTAGAAAAAAATAATTTACATATAAAAAAAATAATTTTGGCTCCTCTAAGATTTTGGTCCAAGTTCTGTCACTGGGCATAAATGGGCCGGATCGGCCCGCATTGCCACTCCTAACTTTTATGGTATATGAGTCATAGTATGATTGAGGAAATTGGACCATTTAATAAGATTTAACCAAATTGTAATATTAAAATAATTAAAATAATATATAATTTGAAGGTTGAGGTCACGTGAGTTGTGATTGTGAAATGTAAAGTAGTTATTAATAATATTTCTCCATAATTAAGATATGAACATAAATGACAACATATTTATAAGGTTTACATAAGGTGAGACAACTTTGTGAAATATAAAATTGGTATTCATCTAACATTTGTGACCCAAATTTTGACTTAAAATGTCATTGGTGACAATCTCCAACAAATATTAGTCTAGACAATATCGTAAAATCGTGACTTAAAATATAAAAATTGTGGTCTAAAGTATAGATAATGGTTTTTCAAGACAACAGATTTAGTGTTACAATAATTTTAAAACTAGTTTTTAAAATGATGACAACAATCATGATTTTTTACTCCTTTTTATTTTTATAATGGTTTAACCAATACTTCCATAAATGTCACATTTGGGTGCATTTATTAAATTGTTGCTTTATGTAAAATATTTGTTTTTTCATTTTGTATAAATTGTTTATACAAGAGTTCAAATGAAAAAATTGTTATGTATGTCTTCGAATCACAACATGGTGTAGTTAAAGGCCACACTATATTAAGTGTGACTAACATTTTAAGCAATATTTGTAGACAAAATATCCATGATAAATATCACTATACATATACTTCAATTTTAAAGTTCAAGCTACAAGATTAAAATATTGTCTTGAAGTCATTAGTAATATCAACCTATCAAAGTTAAAACTAAAAAGTTAAAAGACAACAAATCTAGAATTGTTCTTTACTATAAAAAAATTTCATTATTCTACAATATTGTCTTCATGGTTTTCGAACCATAAACAATTCCAAAATATAGTCTCAAATGTTTTCAGCATGTAGAGATACCATCAAAATCCTGATCATTTTAAGAGACACATTATTGATATATTGTCAAATTCCAACAAATGCATTAGTTTACTTGTAGTAAACAAAGGTCGTATTCACAAGAATTTGTTCAAATTTATCCACAACTTTTAATTTGTAAAGATTTGGAATGGAAAAAAAATTGGTTGTTTAAATCAAAGGAAGATGCAAATTAAAGTTAATAAAATTAACGATAATGAGTGTGTTAGGATTGAGTTTCACTCCTTTGATCCTACTGCGCTATTATTGATTTACTAAGTATCAAATCATTATCCAATGTTCTTGGAAGTACTAAGTTAATTCTAAATCAATTCCTTGACTTTAGAATCTAAGGAGTTCAAAATCAATGTGATTCCTTCAACCCTAATTGGATTAATCCTTGCATAAAGAATAGGACTTTATAACTATCTAAAGCATATAGATCTATTCCTTGAATACTTAATCAACAAACTTGCTTTCATGACAAGGGTTTGATACAATTAATGAGTCATGATCTATTCCTAGATAAATCTTTGTTAGGTATTTTTGTTTTATTTCTAGATCATATGTCTAATGAATCAAATATCAAGCTACAGATGATCAAACCACAACAAACATTAAGCATTGAAACAATGCTAATATTGAATGTAAAGACATGTATATTCAGAAAATTAATACCAATTACATGAGAGTTTAGTTGGTTACATCTAATCGCAACAATACGAGTATATCTTTTCATTGTCATGAAGAGCCTAAAAGAGAAATGTGAATAATGGAATAACATGGAGATCCAAGAAGGAGAAAGAAGATTTTCCTAGAAAACATAGCAGACCCTAAAGGTCTTCCCAATGCATTTTATTCTTCCAAATCACTAAAAACCCCATCTCCCTCGAAGATGTAAGAAGAAATAAGGTAAATGTTTCATATCAGCAAAGCATCGCCCAACACCCAACACCAAACACTCCAAGCGGGTTCACACACAAACTTAGCTCCTTATTCGACTTGCGATTAGTGCAAGTTATCTTATGTTGACTACATTTACTAAGAGGCAAAAATTAAGGTTTCTATCCAATTGACACCCAAACCTGGCTTAGTGGCACCCAACACAGTTCACCACTGGGAGTTGGTGCTCAACCTTGGCTTAGTGGCACCTAACTACAATGAAAAATCGCCTTAGTGGTGTTGAGCGTGATTCATGTGGCGCTTGACACATATGCTCTTTTATAATTTTTAGTTTTGGTTTTCTATCCATTCTTCCTTGGATTTTAATCTTGTTTTGCTAACTCAAGTGCTTCATGTTCACTTATTATAAAAAAATAATGAGGATTAATGGTATAATTAGATAAGAGTAATCAATATCTAAGTACTTACAAAATAAGGTCAAAATGAGGACTAACTGAGTGAAAAGCTAAAATGGAATTGATTTTGTAAATGTAACATGATAAATAATAATGGTGAAAATTAACATTATCAACTTCCCCAGACTTAGAACTTTATTTGTACGTAACTTGACACAAAAAGTCATCTAATCAAGAATGATATAATGATAAAGAAGAAAGTTCACACAATCTCTTAAAATTTCATTTATGTAGCCTTTTTTTTATTCAATCCAAATAAAATGTGTTTCCTTGTAAAGTTTAAGCTACATCGTAATTATCACAAAAATACACTCATGTTTTTATTAGAGGCTAACAATCACAGAAACATGTTTTCATTGATCAACTAAAGAGTCACTCCTTACTAGAATAAGTGTGGCACTCAAGCACACTTCTGTATAAGGATGTTTGTTTTCCTCTCTTCCATCATTATTTCAGTGCAATTTAAGTTTGCTTTTTGTTTTAAGAGAGGTATGAACTTTCACAAACATGCTAAAATCACAAAGACTTTAATGGATTGTATTGTGGCTAGCTAAAAGGAAAATTTGGTTTTCATAGATAACAAAGACACTTTGAGCAAAAAGATCAATTAAATTATGAACATAGCATTCTATTCTTTTCTTTCTGAAAATCAAAAACTAAATAGTTTTTATGTCTAACGAAGTATGTTGCGCCAAGGTGAAGATACAAGGTCTAGATAGGCGTATGATGACAAAAGGTTGCATGTTACATACAGGTGGAAGTATGGTAGGAAAGTTTGTGGTACCATTGAAGACGACAAGTTATATGAGGCATGATGTTTGAACGTCATCATCCATTCCTTTGATATTATGGAGAAAGTTAACATACAAGAGGCGAGGAAGGTAGAACGGAGGGTCAATCAAATTAAGTGTTTACTAATTAGGATTTGTGAAATCCATCTAAATTCTATATTGTGACTTATCATACCACGTAAGGTTGCAAAAGTAAACGTCGGAGTCATGACTACATTTTTTTCCTATTCAATATAAAATAGCTCCAAAAACATCCAACATATGCACGTGACCAAAGATATATGAATATTCTATATACTATAATGTAGTCATATAAAGATACTCCCTCCCATTGATTGCTTTTTTTAAACACTTGTCGCATGCTTTTTCAAGTATACCGCAAAATATTCATGACACTTAAAGTTGCCAAATATATACTTTAAGATAATCTCAAGCGAATGTGATTGCATCAAATATATACTTAAAGTTAAGTAGGGTTAATTATTTTAACAATTTTTTTTTCTATTAAAGTATAAATGATGTAACAATGTATTTACATTGTGGTTGGTATTAATTAAAGAAAACTACTCATATTTATGATAAGTATTTTGTTTAACATTCTTAGTATTAAATAATATACTTTTGAATTGAACTTTTAAATCTATGTAGTATTACAAAATTTGGAAATTTATGATAAGAAACATACGTAAGCAATAATCATTGTCCATTGAGAAATCAGCAAAAACAATCGTTGTATATAAACTAGCATCTCTAGCATCTTTTTTCCCTGTCTCTTGCTTTTGTCCAAAGACTGTCCACGACCCTCGTACACTTCCAAAGGTAAAAAACTAACATCTCTAAAAAAAACTTAAAATAAATAATTTGTAGAGAAAAAATCATATTATTTTAAAAAATAAAAGTATAAGATGAAAAATAATTGAAGTATAAAACTTAAATAGAGTTCCTACGTGTTTTTAAGGTTTTTTTTATCTATAATAATATATAAAGAGAATTTCTCTTTTTTGTTCACTTTTCATTTTCTAATTTTATCATTAATTATTATTTTAAAAATTAATTATTTTATAATTAATTTATTTTTAATCTTTTTTTCTAAATCTTTTTTTATTTTGACCGTTATTCTAAAAATATTTTTTAACAATTATTTTATTTAACAACTATTTTAAAATTTATTATATATATTCTAAAAATAAATATTATTAATCTTATACAAATTACAAAAATACAGATACACAGACACGACAGCGTACTGTGTGTTCGCCAGTTATAATTAAATTTTATGTCTAACAGTTAATGGCCGCTTTCACTATATATCCTTATCATAAAAATTATTAAAGTAAAACTTTAACTGAATCAGAAAACAACATCAAAAGTATATAAGGAATTTTATTGAGCTAAGTTTTAATAAACATAGTGTAAGTTTTTAAATTGACAGTGAATCTTAAATTAGTGATACTTTCAACTAATGAGTTAACATGACTTATTATGGATTAAGTGGCACTGGATTGGAAAATTTAAGTTTTTGTTTTTTTAAATGTGGGTTAAATCGAAACTTTTTTACTTAACCCACGAATTTAAATAAGATTGAAGGTAGTTTGATCCGAAACTTAACAACTAACAATCTTTTATTAGTTCTTCTATAGTTTTTTCATAATATTTTTATTATAATTATTTATTACTTCTACTTAGATAAATTAACAATTTTGTATTTTTAAATATTTTAACATTATTCACTTAAATAATATAAATATTTAATTTATTTATTTGTTAAAATTACGTAAATTAATACTTCAATTTTAAATAATTATTTTTATAATAATATTCGATGAAATGAGAAAATACTTTAATTATAGTGTTACCAGTTCGATTGAGTTAGATTACAAAATTTCAGCTCACCAGCTCACCAGAAAATTGAATTAAACTTACTTATTTTTAACTTAACCGCGCTTTCACTTTGACACTTAATTTTTTATATTAAAGTTGCTTTTTGCACGATTCAAGTTTCTATATATATCATTGCCACCATATTTTCATCACTGACCTCTACCTTCTGAAACAAATGTTTTCTGGTGTATCATTGAGCTATTGAGTATCTGCGTGACCCTTGAGTCAAAATGCTGGAAAGGTTCTCGCTGCATGAGTTGAGAAGGTGTGGATGTATTCACTTTATCCATAACAAAGTTTTCATGAAAAATTATTTATTGTGTGTATACAACTTTGTCTTCACAAACTAAACATTTCTCGCTGCAGTGTTGCAGTAAACTATTCATGTTCAGAGATATAGTCTCTATAAATCTTTTCTAGGCTTACTTTTGTGTTTGTGGTCCTCTTTTAAATTAGCTTCGGACGTTTGCTACTATTAGACATTAAGTCCTCGTTTAGTATTCTAGCCAAAGGTCTTGAGTTGAGAATTCAAGTTGAACATTCATATTTGATACTTATAAGCTCTCAAGAAATTAACTTCCTCTTACTATTTTGGTAATGCGTGTTGTATAGCTTAAGACATTTGAGGTCATGAAACTTAACCTTCAACTTACTTAGTATACTATTTGAGCATATGATAGAATTGGCCTAATCATTGAGCACTAAGGCTTCTTGCTTGAGAGTTGCATCATCTAGTTGTGTTGGTTAGCTTATTATTGATGACCCAGTTTTTTGGTTCAATACTGACATTCATGAATTTGTTTTGAATGTTACAGTGTTTAAGGGGAAATAGCAAAGAAGATGGAAAATTTTTGGAGCATGATTTGTGGTGATTCTGTTGGTTCAAAGACTATGGGAAAGCTTTCGTGTTACGATTTCAAGTTTCTGAAAGATCCTTCGTTATGCATCAACCATTTATTGATAATTTCCTTTGATGCGTTACTCTTGATCATGTTATCTTTCGCTGTGATCCACAGGTCTTTCTCAAGACCATGTCAGGGTCTAATCCAAGTGGGAAGATATTCAAAATTGCAACTATGTTCTGCCATAACCAGTGGCTCTCTTGGGTTGTTGAATTTGTGTTTAGGCATTTGGTTTTTGGAGGAGAAGTTAAGGAAAAACAATACTACATTTCCCCTTCACTGGTGGGTGCTAGAACTTTTTCAGGGATTCACATGGTTGTTTGTGGGATTAACTGTAAGTCTCAAGCTGAAGCAACTTTCAAGAGTATGGTTATGGTTGTTCTCTATATTGACATTCTTTGTTTATGGTATTGTCTGTCTTTTATCCATGTCTTACTTAATTACCAGCACAGAACTATCCTTCAAGATCGTTTTAGATGTTTTATCTCTTCTTGGAGTCTTTCTACTACTTTCATGCACATATAGTGTATGTAAAATTGAAGACACTAACAGAGAAACTAGAGAAGGCCTTTATACCCCTATAAGCGACCAGTTCAATGGAGTTGATCCTACTAATAGGTATGTAACCCCATTTGCAAAAGCTGGATTCTGTAGTAGGATGTTGTTTTGGTGGTTGAGTCCACTCATGAAAAAGGGTCAAGAGAAAACCCTTGAGAATGAGGATATCCCAAAGTTGGGAGAGTTAGATCGAGCAGAAAGTTGTTATCTATTGTTTGAAGAACACTTGAACAAACAGAAAGAAAAAGATCCATCGTCACCTGTGTCAATTTTGCGGACAATAATTTTGTGCCATCAAAAAGAGATTTTGATATCAGGATTCTTTGCATTGCTTAAGGTGGTGACTGTGTCTTCTGGTCCTGTACTTCTAAATGCCTTTATACGGGTAGCTGAAGGTAATGAAAGTTTCAAGTATGAGGGCTATGTATTGGTCATATCACTTTTCATTATAAAGGTCATAGAGTCCCTATCACAAAGGCAGTGGTACTTCCGCAGTAGACTTATTGGGATGAAAGTTAGGTCATTGCTTACTGCAGCCATTTATAAAAAACTGTTGAGGTTGTCCAATGTTGCGAGATTGACACACTCTGGTGGTGAAATAATGAATTATGTGACTGTGGATGCTTATAGAATTGGAGAATTTCCATTTTGGTTTCACCAAACATGGACTACAAGTGTCCAACTATGTATTGCATTAGTGATACTTTTTCGTGCCATTGGGATGGCCACTATTGCCTCATTGGTGGTGATAGTTCTTACTGTGTTGTGCAATACTCCAATAGCTAAATTACAACACAAGTTTCAGACCGAACTTATGGTGTCACAAGATGAGAGATTGAAGGCTATTTCTGAAGCTCTTTTGAACATGAAAGTTCTAAAACTATATGCATGGGAAAACCATTTTAAAAATGCTATAGAGAAGTTAAGAAAAGTGGAACTCAAATTGTTAGCTGCAGTGCAACTACGAAAGGCATACAACGTAATTATCTTTTGGTGTTCGCCTGTTTTGGTTTCTGCTGCTTCCTTTGGGGTGTGTTACTTCCTTAAAGTTCCATTGCATGCAAATAATGTTTTCACATTTGTAGCAGCTCTACGGATTGTGCAAGAGCCAATTACAACCATCCCAGATGTTATCGGGGTGGTCATTCAGGCTAAGGTTGCTTTCGCTCGAATTATTAAGTTCCTTGAGGCACAAGAACTACAAAGTAACAGTTTTAGAAAAGAGAGCTCTGTTAACAGTCTTAATGACTCAATTTTAATCAAACATGCCGATTTTTCGTGGGAAGATAATGTATCAAAGCCAACATTGAGGAACATAAATCTGGAGATTAAACATGGGCAAAAGGTGGCTATTTGTGGAGAAGTTGGCTCAGGCAAATCAACCCTCTTATCACTGATTCTTGGAGAGGTTCCGATCACAAAAGGAACTGTAAGTTTTTTTTTTCTCCTTATGTGCTCATAGAATAAACTACTAAATCTTGTGATTTACCATTCTGTAATAACTTGATGATATTCATACTTTGTAGTGAACAATGATTTGTCATTATTAGCACAAACATTCAAATTGTTGTAAGGAGGGATTTCTTTCCCTTTTGTTCATTGTTAGCCAAACCATTAGGTGTCTGATTCTCTTTTCTGAACTACAGATAGACGTTTATGGGAAATTTGCTTATGTTTCTCAAACAGCATGGATACAAACAGGTACTGTAAGGGAAAACATTTTGTTTGGATCGGAATTAGAAGCTGAAAGATATCAAGAAACACTTCATAGATCTTCACTAGTGAAGGACCTGGAGTTGTTTCCCAATGGTGACCTAACAGAAATAGGTGAGAGAGGAGTTACCTTAAGTGGAGGTCAGAAGCAGCGAATTCAACTTGCACGTGCTTTTTATCAGAATGCTGATATATATCTTTTGGATGATCCATTCAGTGCTGTTGATGCCCATACTGCCACAAATTTGTTTAATGTAGTCACATTTTCCTTTCTTCTCATGCTGCATTTATATTGTTAGTGTCTTTTTTTACTTCAATATGGCTTTGAAATATGGCAGGATTATATCATGGAAGGACTTAAAGAGAAAACGGTATTAGTAGTAACCCATCAAGTTGACTTCCTCTCAGCCTTTGATTATGTTTTGGTAATTCCATTCATCTTAGGGAAATGTTATATCATATTTCAACACTCAAGTTAATGTGGCTAACTGAAGTAAATTAGTGTTCATATACTTTTTATGACACTACTCCATCTTGGACTTTCTAATTCAAATTTTGTTTTATGTATAGTTAATTTCGAAGGGAGAAATCCTTGAAGTTGCTCCTTATCATCATCTATTGAGCTCAAGCAAAGAATTCCAGAACCTTGTCAATGCTCACAAGAAGACGGCTGGTTCTAACAAGCTTGTGAATGTTACTTTTTCCAAGAGACATCCAACTTCTGTTAGAGAGATTAGACAAGCTTTCATGATAAACCAATTCAACATAGCACATAGTAAATTGATAAAGCAGGAAGAGAGAGAGATAGGAGATACTGGGTTGAAGCCTTACTTACAATATTTGAATCAAATGAAGTGCTATATACTCTTCTCTGTTGCTGCTCTTTGTCACATTACATTTTCAATTTTCCAAATATTGCAAAACTCATGGATGGCTACTAATGTTGATAATCATCATGTCAGCACTTTGCTGTTGATTGTAGTTTACTTCTTGCTTGGAGTTATTTCAATACTTTTCATGTTCATCAGAAGTCTAAGTCTTGTTTCTTTGGGGTTTCTATCCTCAAAGTATCTTTTTTTACAATTAATGAACTCACTTTTTCGTGCACCAATGTCATTTTATGACTCTACACCATTAGGAAGGATACTTAGTAGGGTAAGTATATTAAACAATCTTTTTCTTTGCTGCGAAATGTGATGGTGATGGAAGTAACATAGTACTTTGACTCTCATTTTCTTCGTTAGGTCTCATCAGATCTAAGCATTGTGGATCTTGATATTCCATTTAGCCTCACCTTTACTGTGG
Source organism: Vigna unguiculata (assembly GCF_004118075.2). NCBI lineage: Eukaryota > Viridiplantae > Streptophyta > Magnoliopsida > Fabales > Fabaceae > Vigna > Vigna unguiculata. Next base: position 34,911,185 of record NC_040282.1, read on the forward strand.
GAGCAACAATAAATGCTTATTCAACTCTGACAGTTTTAGCAGTTGTCACTTGGCCAGTCTTGGTTATCTCAATACCATTAGTTTATGTTGCAATTCGCTTGCAGGTAACAGATTATTCTTTGAATTCATTAAAACAGTGAAATAGTGCTCTTTATCAACTGTGAGAAATACAACAAATTTTAATTTCATAATGTTTTGGAGCTTCTACCTTTTGCCCTATGGTTAACTTATTACTTTTTTTTATAGTATTTAAAATATTAGTTGGAAAGTAAACATGGTAAGTTTTGTTTCTTCTTTTAACAGAGATATTACTTTGCCTCTGCTAAAGAAGTAATGCGGATGAATGGCACAACAAAATCCTCTGTGGCTAATCATATTGCTGAAACTGTTGCTGGAGTTGTAACAATAAGGGCTTTTGAGGAGGAATATCGTTACTTTGTAAAGAATCTTGATTTGATTGACATCAATGCCAGTTCTTTCTTCCATAGTTTTGCCTCAAATGAGTGGTTGATCCTACGTTTAGAAACTGTAGCTGCAGTTGTTCTTTCCTTCTCAGCACTTTGCATGGTCTTGTTTCCACCTGGGACTTTTACATCTGGTGAGACTTGGTCATTGTAACATAACATCTATAATGTTTTTGTCTGAGTATTTTAATTATTTTTAAATTATTGAACAAAAGCATTATCACTTTTGAAACAAACTTCTTATTTGCACTAACCTTTCACCTAGGATTTATTGGCATGGCTCTCTCTTATGGCCTTACCCTAAGCTCTTCCTTAGTACTTTCAATCCAAAGTCAATGCAGCCTTGCAAATTACATAATATCTGTAGAGAGGTTAAATCAGTACATGCATATACAAAGTGAGGCTGAAGAAATAATAGAAACAAAACGCCCTCCTTTTAATTGGCCAGATGAAGGTGAAATAGAAGTAAAAGACTTGCAGGTAACTGGTACACACTTTTAGAATATGGAGTATAATGTTTAGAAAAAGTAATGTTGAAGTGAACTGAATAATTTACTGGTTTATACACTAAGACAGGTACGATACAGGCCTGATGGACCACTTATACTCCATGGAATCACATGCACATTCAAAGCAGGACACAAGGTTGGAATTGTTGGAAGAACAGGCAGTGGAAAATCCACTCTTATTGCTTCTTTATTTCGTCTTGTGGAGGCAGCAGGTGGAAAAATTGTAGTTGATGGCATAGACATATCTTGTATTGGCCTTCATGATTTGAGGTCACGTTTTGGTGTTATACCTCAGGATCCTACCCTTTTTAATGGAACTGTTAGATACAATTTGGACCCTTTGTTTCAACACTCTGATAAAGAGATATGGGAGGTAAAACTTTGTTGCATTCTACTTGTCTTTGTTTCTCATAGCAAAAGGTGGACTAATTTTGTTGCTTAACATGAAGGTTCTTGGGAAGTGTCAGTTGCGAGAAGTTGTCCAAGAGAAAGAAGAGGGCTTAAACTCCTCAGGTACACTTCCAAGTTTCTTTATCATAACTATGTTGCAAGCACTTGAAGCACTTTTTTTCCTCCAAATTAGCAATTAGTAATGAAGAACAATGTTAAATTGTTACACAGTTGTTGAAGATGGATCAAACTGGAGCATGGGACAGAGGCAGCTATTTTGTTTGGGGCGTGCTATTTTGAGTAGTAGTAAGATATTGGTGCTAGATGAAGCTACAGCATCAATTGATAATGCAACTGATTTGATTCTGCAGAAAACCATTAGGACTGAATTTGCTGATTGTACAGTTATAACAGTAGCACACAGAATACCAACTGTGATGGATTGCACTATGGTTCTTTCAATCAGTGATGGTACGTTTCATATTGATCGTTGTAGTCTCTTTATGTCATTTGACAAACACAGTTTCATTCTAGTTCATGACTCCTCTTTCATTTCACATAGTGTAAACAGTGAGTTCAGTTGCTTAATACCACACACACCAAATATATGTTTGCTTTAAACAGAAAAAATGGTTGCATTAACCTATTTACAAGATGAAGTTAACATTTCAATTTGCATGGCACATCTTTATAACATACAAAATATGGAGTTCTTGATTTTCACACTTGAACTTTTATCAGGGAAAAAATGTTAATACTATGCTTGATCAAAGAAAAAGAACCTTATGATTCCATTTACAGGAATATTGGTAGAGTATGCTGAACCAAATACCTTGATGAAGAGAGAAGGGTCATTGTTCAGACAACTTGTCCAAGAATATTGGTCTCATTTTCACTCTTCAGAATCCCATTGATGCTATTGTTATGTGCTAGAAAAAAGTAAACGAAGTTTTCTATGAAGATGTAAGGTTTAATGGAACTTTTGTTACTCAATGCATCACAATTGTTCAAATTTAGTTCCAACCCTTTGCCAAAGTTGGCCTATAATCCTGAGAAGTTTTACATTTTCACATGTATGCTATTTTGTAGGTATGTGATGTGACTATAAATTGTGAAATTGGTATTTCTCCACTTCAGCATTAAATATAACTTGTACCCTGTAAGTACAAATCATAAAAGGAAAATATAAATGACGAATATATTTTAAAAACTGAAATTAAGAAATTGAGATGTAGGATGAACATACGTAGAAGTTGAAAAATAATAAAAATTAATTTAATTTTATATATATATATATATATATAAGATCTTATTTCTTCGTATTGATAATACCATGGATTAAACCCAAGATCTTTTTTTCTCTTTCTTTCATTTTAATTATTAAGTGACTTTATCACTCCATATATTTAAATAAAGTTTGATTAATAAATAAAAAAAATGTTTGATGTAAGTAAAAAAAAGAAAGAACAAAGTTTATAGTGTTAAAAAGTAAATTTTGACAAAAAAAAAAAATATCATAATCCTTAAATAAATTAATGATTTCTGAGACACCGGTTGAAATAGCCTTTTTAAATTTGTTTGCTATCTGTCTTCTAGTTCCTCACTTTTTTATGTTTATTCTATTTTTATGTTTTAAATATTTATTAAATCTTATTGTTACTCCTTTTAAATAAGGTAAGTTATTTATTTAATTGATTTTTTTTTCTTTCATAGTTTTACTCTTTTATATTGTATTATTTATTTTAACTATTATATTACTTATAATATTTATTTTATCAATTCAATATTATAATTCGATAAACTGGTAATGACAGATTTATTTTATTTTTTAATAGTTTGATGTTTTACCATTTATTTTAACACTACACTAGTTATCATCACAAAAATATAACATCTACTAAAGGATACTTTATTTTTACTTAATTGTAAACTTCATTGAAAATGCTTTAAAATACAATATGACATTAATAGTATAATATATAGTGAAAAACATGAATATTAAAACTAAAAAATGAAATTAAAATAATTAATCTCCAAATTAAAAAATTCAAGAGTTGAAAAATAATTAAAATAAAAAACTATAGACACCTCACAGTGTATTTTCCACCATAAAATTAATAATATATATATAAAAAATCTAACATAGATATGTATATATTTATTATTCTACATTTTTAGTTAGTTTACTATGTACTTTTATTAAACATTTATGATTTTAGTAAGTTAATCTAATATCTTTAAACTACTCGTTAGCAACATTAAACTAATGTTTCAGTTACTTATGTCAAAGATAATCAAATATAATTTCCAGATTGTTATAACTTAAATAGAAGATAATTATCCTAGAAATTAGATTATTTTAAAATGGTCTTTGATTAGTAAAAGAAATACATCGAATAGAGTGGACAAATTAAACTCCTATTTATTGTACAATTAAAAAAGTAACATGTTTACAGCACGTTTATAATCCAGAAAAAAAAAAAGTTCTTATGTAAACAAGTAATTCAAATTTATAACACTAATTCAATTATAGGATATACTTTTATTTTTTATTTTTTTCCTTGGAGAAGAAAATCAAAGTCTGAATTATTCTCCATAATCTACTTTTAAGTAACCAAATTCCCACACCTAAGTGTGAAGCATTTCCCGTGCCTTGCACGTGCAGGCGATAACGAAGATTCATTAGAACAAATAACCGACTTAAACCTCTGTGCCGTGTTGCAGGATAACACTCTCCTTTCACCACTGTCTTCGTCTCTCTCACCCAACCTCTTTCTCTTCTTCTTCTTCTTCTTCATTTTTCTTCCACCTTCATCCATGTCCATTTCCATGTCCATTTCTACACTTTCCTCTTCAACCTTCCCAAACTCTAATCCCTCTCTCACTTTATCTTCCCAAAAGTTCCCTCTCTTCCCCAAACCCCTTCTTCTTCCCTTTTCCCACCCCCTCTCTCTCCCCCTCCGAACACAGACCTTCCTCTCTCCGCTTCTCTGCAAGTCTCCTGAGGCGGAAGCGGAGGCGCCGCCGCCGGAGGACCACTGGCTGCAGAAGCTTCCGGAGAAGTCGAAGCCGCTCTACTCCCACAGCCTGCCCTGCATTGAGGCCTGGCTCCGAAGCCTGGGCTTCTGCCAGAGCAAGGAAGACAGGGCCCTCTGGCTGGTTCACAAGCCCGATTGGCACGCCCATCTCTCCCTTGATGTCACTGATCTCTACATAAGGTGCTTGCCTCTCTTTTTATGCTTCCTTCACTTCCTTGCTACTTCAAACAATATTTGATTTCTCTTTTTTCATTGTAAATTAACTTGCTTTTGCATTGTTATGAGCATGGAGCAATATTTCTGTAAATTACAGCCATTGATTATGGTACACTGAGACTGCAAAATGCACAAATGGTTTAAACTCCATCAATTGCTTTAATTATTATCATTATTAACGGTGACTGCTGTGTTTTTTTTTTTTTTTTAAATTTACACTAGTAGGTCGAATCAAGCATGAAATTTGTTTACTTTTCACATATAATGTGTCGATGTAGTGAAAAAGAGTGATATATAAACACTATATATATATATATATATATATATATATATATATATATATATATATATATATATATATATATATAGTAGTAACGATGGTGAGCAGAAGAAAACTGTGACAACCTTCCTTTCTTTTTTGTTCTCATTATAAAGAATAAGTTGAGTAGTTGTTCATTATATATATACATCTGCCAAAGTACTGAAAACAGTTGGCAAGCTAAATTTTGTTTGACAGCAAAAGAAGGAGTGACGTTGAAATTCCAAAAGCTATGCTCAATGTATGTAAATATTTCATACTTCACTGTTTAATAGTCACGTTCTTTTCTAAAATGGACATAGCAAACTTTCATGTATTCCTCAGAGTTTCTAAAGATTGACCATAGAATATGTTGCATGGTTAAGGATGAGAGCTTTCTCTTTGATTAAAAGGAGGGAGAATGATAGTATGCATTCTGAGGAAGATAGAGGAGCAGCTATGGTTATGAAAGTAGAAAGATGTGGAGTTTGCTCCTTTCCTCTCTAATTATATCTGTTTTGTATGTAGAAACATTCCCTTCCCTGCCTCAAGGGTTGTATTTTTGTGAAAGGCTTAGGAAGGTTTGTCAATCAGAAAGCTCGCAAACTGAAAACATGAATGCCTTTTGTTTCTAAAAGTTGAACTGATGCATAATTTGGATCTGAGAAGTAATTGGTGTTAATATTTGAAAACATAACTGATAATATTACTTCAATGTCTATTGAATTTACGATAAAATGTTGATGGAATTCTTCTTGGAGATTCTGCTGAAGGCATTAAAGAAAAATATATAGACAATATTAAAGGTACACTTTTTGTCTGCATTTCTGTGACTAGCTTGTTATCGATATCTGGTTTGTCTGTTGGGGACAGAGAAGACCAGGTGCTAGGATTGAACTTCCTCTGATTCATGCTATAACCTTAACATCCTCCAATTAGTCATATTCATAGTTCATACTATCCATAGATCAATAAGTTTGATTACAGAGTAAATTGTTGGTCTTTTAATAACAAGTTGAGTGTGAAATATTTGGTAACTATGGATTGAGTAGTCCCATTGTATTGGTGCATACTGAAGTTTAACTAGAAAGTTAATGTCAATGATTGTATAAATGGTGCAGGTATTTGAAGAGTGGACCAGGGAATCTTGAAAAAGATGTAGAGAGGAGGTTTAGTTATGCTTTAAGCCGAGAAGACATTGAGAATGCTGTACTTGGAGGACCATAGTCATTGTTCTTTCGATCTGTCAAATATACAAAAATGGCTTGATTATTTGTTGAATTGTTAACTTTCATGTCAGCATGGCCTTTTTTTAAAGGAAGCACTAAAGAAAATGTTACCCATGTTTCCCCTTAACATAGATATATTTTTGGTGCTCTGACAGTACACTGTAATGTTAATATAGTTTTTTTGTTGAAAGATGAGTTAGTATTCCTTCAGTCCAAATTCTTTTTAATGTTTTACCTAAATGAAATATTAAAAAAAATGTACAGCCAGCGTAAAATAATTTTTTTAATAAACTTGTGTCATATGCTTCCGTTAGAGATTTTCCGTCTTCTCGTTAACACCCTAGAAACCATCCATTATATTTCATTGGATTTTCAGCTTCTGCATTTCTCTTATTAGCGTATTTGTAACAAGAAAGGAAGAGGCAGAGTTAGTTAGTCATGTGGAGGACTATCATGGAGTAGTGCGAATCAGAAAAAGTGCATGTATAAGGAAGGAGAATGTTTTATTAGTTAAATATGGATTTAGTCTCTTAATTTTTAGATAATTTTGGTATTAGTTTATTTTAAAAATTTAGATTAATTATATAAATTTAGTTCTTTTACCAAATTTTATTAAGTTTATTTAATGTTTCGTATGTATTTTACGATTATATCTGAGTTGTTTATATTGTTTATACATTTTTGTTTTAATATTAAGTTAAATATTATTATGAAACGTGTGTTTGAAATGTTAAATAAATTTAATAAAATTTGATTAAAATTATAAATTCATGTATTTTAAAAAATAAAGACTAAATTAATTTAAAATTTTAAAATAAATTAAAAATTATGGGACAGAAACATATTTAAAAAATGTTTTATTATGCCTATGTTTGGATGGCACATATGGATCTGAGGATGAAAGGGGTTTGTTTTTGGGGGCTTCTCCCTGCACCTTCAAAGTTTCTCCTGTACCTCCAAAAATTACGGTTTTGTCCCTCGTAAATTTATTTACGCCGGTGGTTGAAAATAATGAAAGCAAAATTTATTGCACGTTACCAGTAAGGTTCCTTTTTATCTCTGCTTCAGTTGCACCCCGAACTTTTCCACCTTCCTTTTTCTTTACTCTCTCCCGTTTTCTTCGCTCTCTCCCACTCTCTCCGTTTTGTTTCGTCCCTCTGCTCACTGTCTTAGTGATTCACTCTCAAGTGGTCCATTGTCCTCTCTGATTCAACCTCCCACAGTAATCCCACTGGTCCCTCACTCAAGCTTCATCCGTGCTTCAAGGTGACTCTATTTCATTAATCTTTGAAAGCTCCTTCACTTCCAGGTATTCATTCTCATTTGAATCATAATCCAATCCATCGTTGTTATCATTGTATTGTATTGCTTGTTATAACTAGAATGAGCATTGAAATTTAGTTTTGTGTACATTGCGGTTGTCGACATCCGTTTCAGAAAAATGTGAAATGGATGTCGACATCCGTTTTGTTAATTTTTTTTTATATAACGGATGTCGACATCCATTTCAGGAAATTGTGAAACGGATGTCGACATCCGTTTCGTTATTTTTTATTTTTTTTTAAACGGATGTCGACATCTGTTTCAGGAAATTGTGAAACGGATGTCAACATTCGTTTCGTTATTTTTTTGTTTTTTTACGAAACGTTTTACGAAACAGATGTTGACATCCGTTTCAGGAAATTGTGAAACGGCTGTCGTTATCCGTTTCACTATTTTTTTTGCTTTTTTTTTAGGAAACGGATGTCGACATCCGTTTTAAGAAATTGTGAAACGGATATCAACTCCGTTTCACTATTTTTTTTTTGCTTTTTTCACTATTTTTTTGCTCTTTTTTACGAAACGGATGTTAACATCCATTTCACTATTTTTTTTTTTTTTTTGCTTTTTTTTGTGTTTGAGTGTTACGTGAGGTAGCTATGAAATTAGTGGGTGCAAGTGAGATGAGAGTGTTGTGTGATTCGTGAATGTTAAAGTGCGTATTGCATGTTACGTGAGGTGAGTGTAGTGTGTTGCAGTGTGTTGCAGTGTGTTAACGTGAGTGAAGAGAGTGAAGAGAGTGAGGTTTGTGCAGTGTGTGGTGTTGTGTATGCACGTGAGAATGAGGGAGTGAGAGGTTAGTGTGAGTGGTGAGTGAAGAGAAGAATGTGTGATATGCAATGAGAAAAGAAAGAAAAGAAAGGAATGGATGAGAGTGTGGTTGTATTACGTGAGTTAGAGTAAGGTGGTGATATATATGATCAAAGGTGATGATATATAATAGGAAACGGACGGCGAAATCCACAATTAAAATTTGCGAAGCATATTTCGACATCCGCAATATTAAAATTTGTACATTAAATCTTGCATCATAGCCTTGAAACCCTTCTCATCCAAGCTCCCTCCCTGTATCGTGCCTTGCCTCTCTGCTTCAATGCAATAGAACCAAAGTTCTGAAATGGCGTGTTGTTACAAGTACCACTATCTGTTTCTTCACTCTCATTCCCTCTGGAGAAAGCTTCCACTCCCGCACAACAGGAGGTGGTGTGAAGCTCTTCTCGCCATCACTTGTCATGTCTGTCAGGTAACGGAAGCTGCATGCACCGAAAATAATGAGGTTCAGATCAAAAACAAGAACGAAAAAATGGGAAAGTGGAAGTGAGTTTAAACGGCGTTTTCAGATGAATGTAACATGTGTGAAGCTGAAGTTTGAAAACGGAACACAGAGTGCGCGAGGCGAGACTGCGTGCGAAAAAGCAACAACATGCAGTGTAGGAAACCAGGCACTGGTTGGAGGAGCTGGTGCCGAAATAGGAGGTGGTTATGGCGCAACAGCCCCTCTTGTCCCCATCATCCGCAACAACCTCAACCTCACCAAAAGCGACATTGGAAACGCCGGCATTGCTTTTGTGTCCGGAAGCATTTTCTCTAGACTTGCAATGGGTGCAGTGTGTGACCTCTTGGGTCCACTTTATGGTTGCGCCTTCCTCATCATGCTCTCCGCCCCCACCGTGTTTTGCATTTCCTTTGTGAGATATGCTTCTGGGTATATAGCGGTTCAGTTCTTGATAGGGTTCTCCTTGGCCACCTTCATATCTTGTTAGTACTGGATGAGCACCATGTTCAACAGCAAGATCATAGGGCTAGCGAATGGTACCGCGGTGGGGTGGGGGAACATGGGTGGCGGAGCCACCCAGCTCATAATGTCTTTGGTGTACGAACTTATCAGAAGAGCCGAGGCTACTCCCTTCACCGCTTGGAGGATTGCATTCTTTGTTCCGGGTTGGTTGCATGTCATCATGGGGGTCCTAACTTTAGGTCAGGACTTGCATGATGGAAACCTTGGGGCCTTGCGGAAAAAGAGTGATGTAGCCAGAGATAAGTTTTCTAAGGTTAGTGATCCAAAAAGATATTTTTAATATATAAAAAATAATAAATTTATTGTAGGTGTGTAGATAGTAAAATCCTACCCTACTATAGCATAGACAAAAAGGAAAAGAAAATAGTTGATGAACTCGAGCAAGTGTTTCTTCAAGCACTACAAGTACGATAAAAAGAACTAGTTTTTTTAACAAACTTTTATTTATTTATTGTTGGATTTGTTATCATTATGAAAGAGGGAGCGTTATGTTTAACTTGAAGTGGGGCTCTGTTTTTGTTGAGGAACAAGCATTCTATTATGAGGGGAAGGCTATTATGTCAAACGAGGAATTTGATAATCTTAAGGAAGAACTCATATGGTAAGGGAGCACCATTGTGAACAAAGAGTTTGATGATTTGAAACTCAGGCTAAAGGTTTGCCCATTTTCTAGCTTGACACTTGCTATTAAGCTTCTGTCAATATTGCTTGTGCCAACTATGAGGATCCAAGGGGCTCCATTAATTAAGGAGCCATGAACGGGACCAGAGTTCCCTACTACAGAGCTTACAAAGATTCCCTTCTGCATTGCTGCAAACGTGCCTATTGCACGGAAGTCTACTTTCATTGTGTAATAAATAGAGGAGAGAGAATTACTTAATTTTTTACTTTTTACTGTGAAGGCAAAGATGGAATTAATTTTTTTTTGGAGGTACAGAGAAGAACCGTTTGGAGGTACATGGAGAAGCACCCTTCATTTTTGGACAGTTAAAGGTGAATGCACATACGGATTACAAAGAATTTGGTGCATGAATCATCATTACAAACCGAAGGGATCGCGGATTTACCGTGTTTACTGTGCAATATGAATAAAAAAATCAAAATACTTTTTTTATAACAAACTAGAATTAATCATGCTTAATAATAGTAATATTAATTATAATATTAAAAATTTATAATATTACTAAGTTTAATAATAATGAAAGAATGGTAATAATATTGATAATAATAATAATAATAATAATAATAATAATAATATTAATAATAATAGTAACAATGATATTAATTAGAGGTGTTAATTTGCCTCCTAGTCCATGGACTATCTTGATCCACTCTTCATTTAGCCTACTTTTAGGGATTGTCCCAAATAAGGAGGTCAAACAAAAGCTCCAACCTCCAAAGCTCCCTCTTCAGTGGGTTAGGACTAGGGTTAAAGTGAGTTAGGCCCCCCAAATAATACTACATTAAGCGAAAGCTAAAGATCAAGTTGAGCAACCCAAACAGGCTTGAAGACCCAGATGTATTCGAAGAGTCAAACACGTCCGACGACCAGAACGGGTCCGACGACCAGGACGAGCCTAATAGCCTTAATGGGTCCGACGACCCAGACGATCTACACGGGCCCGACTACACAGACAAGCATGAAAACTCGGATGGTACCGATAACCTAGATGGGCCTGACGACCCTAACAGTCCTGAAGACCCATATAGGTCTGACGATCCTGACGATCTGAAAGGGTTTGACAATTCGGACAAGCACGACGACTCGAATGTGCCCGACTTTGTCGCACCCATCTTGGTTGTTCGGGTCGTCGGGTTCGTCCGGATCGTCAGGTTCGTCCGGATCGTCAGGCCCATCTAGTTCATCGGATCTATCTAGGTCGTTGGGTCCGTCCGAGTCGGCGAGGTCATCCATGTCGTCGGGATCATCAAGGTCGTAGGGCTCGTCCTAATTTTCAGGACTTTTCGGGTCATTCGGGTTGTCGGTCCATCCACTCAATCTCCTTTAAATCCTCTCCTGAATCCTAACACAACCTAAAAGACAATGCAAAATAAGGAATGACTTGTGTGGTGTGACTCTTTCTTTGAATTTCTACTATTCCTTTCTCATTAGAGTGTTCATTCTCTCTTTTCTAGGTCGATTCGTGCTACGGAGGAGCCATACTTTCATAAAATTTGTTAGTGTTATTTTTCATTTATGTTATTTTCATATTATTCAAACTTCTCTATTTTGAGCAATTATATCCCTTCGTTGCAATATTATTTCATTGGTACTTTCATTGTTCTTCATGGTTGATTTTAAAACATTTTGCTTGGCTTACAATATTATTTAGACTTAATTTACTTATCTAGACAAAGTGAGTAGATGGGCATCATAAAAAACCAAAGGCTTGGAGAACATGGAGATCTATAGCTCCCCCTTCCAACGGTGTGTGTGTGTGTGTGTATATATATATATATATATATATATATATATATATATATATATATATATATATATATATATTACTTTGTTGAGTCTCTATATTTCTTAGGATTAAATATGTTTTTGGTCACTTAACTGTTAGAATTATGGTGTTTGATTTAGTCCCACATCGCTTAGAATAGTGAGATGTGGTTCTCTATTTTACTATATAAGAGACTCTATGTAAAGCTTTAAGATACACCTGAAATACAAATACTTCCTAGTGTAGTCGTGGACGTAGGCATACACATTGTACGCCGAACCACGTTAAATTCTCTGTGTCTATTTTTCTCTCCTTTATTCTTTCCTTTATTGCCTTGTTCCTAACATTAACTTTCATGAAAAATTAGAATTAATCATTTTTTGAAACTTTGGCCTAATTTAGTCTCACAACTTTAGAAATATTTGGATTTAGTCTTTTTAGTCAAATTTTGTTAAATTTATTTTACGTTTCAAAAACGTTTCTCGACTAATATTGAAGCTTAAATGTGTCAAACAATATAAACAACTCAAATGATATCAACGTTAACATAGTTAGGAGGTGACCACATGTGAGTCCAAACCCTTCTCCCTCTCAAACCCTTCTCCGACAATACAATCTTACTGAGATCTCCAATAATACAATCTCACCGAGATTTTTTCCTTCATATCCAAGATTGTCTCATTCAAATCTAACATCACGTATCCAAAATTTTTGTTTTTGCCTACTACATCGTCGGAGATGAACATATAATTTTGTTATGGATTTCAAATTTATCCTTAGGATCCATGGAAGTCGACCCTAAGGGAAAAGGAAGCACATTATTTTCATATAAAAAATATAAAGACACAAAGAAGAAAAATATAATAACTAAATTACTAATTAAGTCTTTTATTGAAATGACACATTAGTCACATCTTTAATGGTCTTTACACCAATTTAACCTAAGCAACCATATTAACTATTTAACATATATTATAACTCAATTAAGTAAAAAACAAATAAAAATGTCGCAACAAATCAAAACTTAAATATAAGAATCGAATTACTAATTAAACATAATTTTTTTTTATCAAAGTAATTTTTATTTAGAAGTTTTATTTCAACGGTATATTGAATACTTTAAAAATGTTTTTATTTTGTCCAAAGGTCTACATCATAATAGTCTCTTTTATATTTTCAAACTAAACAAATTTCCTTCCATTCCTACTATGTTGTTGCTAGCATTTCTATTCTAAAATTTCCAAGAGTAATTTACCCTATTTTCTATTATACTCTAATTAAGTCCATTTCATAATAAATTATTAATATCTTTAGTTTTTACAAGATAGCTTTCATTGTGAAGTTTTAGTACTATATATCTTTTAGAAAATTTACATTAAATATATAGTAAATAAGAATACTTTAACTTAATTTTATATAACTTAAACATTTTAATTTATATGAAGAAAATGTTTAGGCCTTCCCGATAAGATCGAATTTGTTTTCATGTAAATAAGATTGCATACAATCGAATTTTGACATGAGACGACTTAGTCGAATACGATCAAATTTGGGTCAGGATCGACTCGGCAACATTTCAATTGGATCGACTTGACCATATTCGACTGAGACCAATTTAGCCTAATATGTCCAAATTTCAACGGGAGTCGATTATGTAGAATATGGCCAAATTTGGGCCAGGGTCTACTTGGCCAAATTTTAATCAAGGTTGACTCAACTGAATACGTCAATCGGGACTAACTCGACTAAATACAACCAAATTTCAGTCATGGCCGACTCGGCTGAATACAACCAAATTTTGTACAGGAATGACTTGTTAGGTTTATAAGGAGGGGTATCACTGGGGAGAACAACACCAATGAGAGTGGTGTCAGTATCTTATGTGGTTAGGCTCAGATCTCATTTGTGTTGTTCTCCCCAGTGAAATCTCCTTTGTAAAACCTGACATCAGAGCCGATGGTTAAAAATCGGCTCAGATGAGTGCAGTATGGTCCTAGTATCGAAAGTCTTCCTGGCAAGGGTCCCAGGTAAGGGTTCCAGGTTAAGCGTGTCCCAGAGAAGAACGGCGGTACAGAAAAGGGCAGAAAATGAGTACTCGTGGTTGGGCAGCTTCCGCTGAAGGGGGAGTGTACCAATGTGGTTGAAGGGACTCACCCTTGAGGGGGAGAATGTTAGGAATCTAAGTGTGAGTCTAAGTCCCACATTGACCAGAATTGAGAAAGTAGAGCACCATATAAGGATCAAGGCCCATAAACCCATTGTCTTAAGGTTTTGGGTTGAGAGTGGTGTCAATTCCTTATGTGGTTTGGCTCAGGTCTCATTGGTGTGTTGTATCTCCCCAGTGAAACCCCCTCTGTAAACCTAACATGACTGGATCGAATACAACTAAATTTAGGCCATGGTTGATTTCGCCAAATTTTATTCAAGGCTGCCTCATCTGAATACTTCCAAATTTCGATCACGATTGGCTCGGTCGAAACGAAAAAATTTCGTCTGAGGCCAACTTGGCCGAATATTGCTAAATTTGGTGTAATGTTGATTCCGCCAGTTTTTGTGAGGCTGACTCGACTAAATTCGACCGAATTTCAATTAGAGTCGGTTAGTTTGAATATGACAAAATTTTGGTCACGGTCGACTTAATCGTATATGAATAAATTTGGTCTTAGATCGACTCAATCCAATACAATTAAATTTAGGTCGGAGTTAACTCAACCGAATACAGACAAATTTCATTCTAGGCTGACTGTTGCATAAGAAAAAAATTTATTTGTGACCATAAAGACAGCATGTAGTTGAGAATAATAATGTGACCATAGGATACGCTATAGCATAAGAAAAAACCATAGGACACGTTCAACTTTTGAAGTCTTATTTCCACAATAACTTGACTCAAAGGGAACATAATTTAATGGATCTGGTCCTTTAAGTTTCTGTTTCTTTGCATCTATTGACTATGACTGAGTGATATGAAATTAAAAGAGACGTTGAAGTAAGAACTAAAGTGAAAGTCACGCTGGGTTTTTCATGATGGAGAGTAATTTTGCTCTCAATCCATTACCCATCCATGTTTATTTATATATTTTTTTACCTATTGTTCAAAACATGAATATCTTAGTTTCAAATCATTATGTTACTACAAAATATATTGTAATTTGATGTGGTGTTCACACAATTTTTATGTGGTCTATATCATCAATTTGGTAAAAAAAAAATATATTTATGCTAATTAATAAGCATAATGAAAATAGTCCATTATATACTCATTCACATTGCAAAAATATTCAAATTTTGAAAGCTAATTAGGATTTACTCTCTCTTTTGTTTTTCTTTTTTCTTTTCCTCAAATTCATATAAAATTTTCTTCTTTTTTTGTTCTCACTTTTACTTACTCCAAAAAATTTTACTTTTCATTCTAATTATTCTTTTTTTCTTTTTTTCATTTTCTTACTTTCTCTTTTACCAAAAAACAAAACCCCGAAAAATCATGCCTAATCCAGGATTTATCAAGTTAGAGTCATGCATCATTAGAGTCAAAATCTTAATTTCACAATGCTATTTAAATTAGTTTATGGGGTGTGTAAAACGATGTAAAGTTTTTCTAGCACAAAAACAAATCATGTAAATATATACATATATATATATATATATATATATATATATATATTATATAATTATACATAAAAGTTTCTTTCAATATAAATATTAACATTTTTATCTTTTTATAAAATATTTGTCATCTTATATTAAATATAGCATTGCATTACAATATACATTATTTATCATAAATTTAAATATACCTTATATGCTAAAAATATTTATTCATTATAATTTTCAATTATATAAAATAAATATTTATTTGATATATATAAACCATAATTTTATAATTAACGATTTCTTTAAATAAGTTTAATTAATTAAAAATGTAAAAAATTAACGCTCTTTTAATATATTTATTATTATTGGTAAAAAATTTATAATTTTTTCTCGTTTAATGTTGCTTCCTCGTTATTTCATATTTCTTAAACAATATTAAAAAAATGCACTACAAATAATTGTAGAATTTATATACATTCCGGTCAGTCAACTAAAGACTTTTTTAATCCCCAACATTTACATTTATGTTGTTCACACACGTTGAAGCACCTATAAATTGGTACCATCTCTTGCATCTTATAAACCAAACAAAACCAAACCAGAAGCTATAACACACACAACAAACACAAAGCCCTAGAACCATGGAATCCCTAAACAAAGCCTCACTCCTCTTACTCCCTCTCTTGCTCCTTTCCCTGCTCAGCCATTCCCATGGTGGAGGAATAGCTGTGTACTGGGGCCAAGACGTTAGAGAAGGCACCTTAGCAGAAACTTGCAACACCAAAAACTACCAATTTGTGAACATAGCCTTTTTGTCCACTTTTGGCAATAGCCAAACCCCTCAACTCAACCTCGCTGGCCACTGTATCCCCCAGAACAATGGTTGCAATGGCTTGAGCAGTGACATCACAACTTGCCAAAACGGTGGAGTCAAAGTGTTCCTCTCCCTTGGAGGAGGTGCTGGAAGCTACTCCCTCAACTCAGCTGAGGAAGCCAATCAACTTGCATCCTACCTCTGGGACAATTTTCTTGGAGGACAATCTGGTAAGGAATTGTTTGAAACTATTTATCGACCATTTCACACTTATATAAGCGTAAAATGGTTATACAAGACTCATAAACTCATTGTTTTAAGGTTTTGGGTTGAAAGTGGTGTCAATGTCTTATGTGGTTGAGTTCAAGTCTCATTAATGTTGTATCTCCCTAGTGAAATCTCCTCTGTAAACCTAAAAAGTAGTATAAGCCGAAGGTTAAACCCGACTCAGACGAGTGCAGTATGATCCTTGTATCGAAAGTCGTCCTGAATGCAGTGGTTCTTGTATCGAAAGTATTCATAGCAAGGGTTTCAGATAAGCGTTTGAGTTGAGAATGGTGTCAATACCTTATGTGGTTAGGCTCAGGTTTCATTGGTTGTATTTATAAAATAAAAATGAAAAGTAGAGAAAGAATAGTATCAAATGAGATTAAAAAAAATTTGGGTATCAAAATACCATTGTTCTAAATTATAAGTATTAAATTTTCAGCATTTTGTTTCATTCTTGATAATGCAGGGTCAAGACCATTAGGAGAGGCAGTGTTGGATGGCATTGACTTTGACATTGAGTCTGGTGGGAGTGAACATTGGGATGAACTAGCCAGGGCACTCAATGGGTTGAGTTCACAAAGAAAGGTGTATTTGTCTGCAGCTCCACAGTGCATAATCCCTGATCAACACTTGGATTCTGCCATCCAAACTGGGCTTTTTGACTATGTGTGGGTTCAGTTCTACAACAACCCTTCTTGCAGTGGAAACGCCAACAACTTGATCAGTTCATGGAACCAGTGGATCACTGTGCCAGCCACACAAGTCTTCATGGGGCTTCCTGCAGCAGAAGAAGCTGCTCCAAGTGGTGGTTTTGTCCCTTCTGATGTGTTAATTTCTCAGGTTCTTCCTCAGATAAAACAGTCTTCAAAGTATGGTGGAGTTATGCTGTGGAACAGATTCTATGATCTCCAAAAAGGTTACAGTAATAGTATTATTGGCAGTGTTAATTAGTGAATAGTCAAACACTGCTTAAATAATTAATAATCACCACTTGATGTGTTGTGAACTCAATGTACGATTATTGTAAAACTTGGCTTACAAGTCACAGATGATATACTGTTCCCAACAATAAAAAAGTTCATTCTGAAGTGTCATTTTCAACCTTTCTGACGTATAAAGATTCTTGTCTTCTACAGAAATTCTTGTTGTATTTTGTATTCTAATGGTTTCCAAAGCATGTTAGATATTTTTGTGGAATTCTTTATATGAAAACTATTAAATTTTTGGCTTAGTAATTTAATTTATATATTTAGTTCTTTGATTCGTTTTAATCCTTATATTATTTTGAGTCCTGTTAAATAGAAACATTATTTTTGTTAAATTCACATTAACATAATTTAAAATGTGATCATATATCGGTCTAGGCCTAATTAGTCTAATATTGGATGACTATAATAAATATAGTTAAATTTTTTAATTTGCGACTAATCGCTTTGCATCTTCTATCAACCTACATCATTAAAAACTATAACAGGTATAGTTCAATTATTAAAGTTGAAATTAATTAGAAGATACATGCATTAGTATTAAATATGACCATCAAACATTGTTTACATTGGAAGATGAATAACAAGATGGTCCATTGAATAAAAAAGGCTTGATGGAAAGATTCTTTCCAACTTACATATTGTATTTGGTATATTTTTTTACCATTCGAACTAAATCATCCATCTTCAGTATATTTCAACATAAATTAAAAAATAAACGACTTATTTTAGAAATGGTACTCCACACAAATTATGGCAATCAACGAAAAGCAATCAAGAGTATACACTTTATGAAAACAGTCATGACTTTTTATGTCGTGCATACTTCCTTTATCATGATTTTCACACCTTGCAATGTTAGATGATTAACCATCTGGCATCTTCAAATTTGTACTATGTTTATAAATAGATTTTGCACTTTTTGGTGTCAACGTGTAGCTTGCCTTCAATTTTGCTAACCTTCTGTTTTTTAGTCGGTGGCGGAGCTATTTGGAGGCAGGGAGGAGCCCCGGCCCCAAGATTTTTATTTTTTATTTATATATATACATATATATATATATATATATAATTAAAAAATATATTTAAAATTTATTAATTTTTTTAAATTATAGACAATATATATTAGAAATTAATAAAAATAATTTCTTTTTATTTCTTTTATTTAAACATAATATTTAATGTAAATACATAATAAAACATAAAAAATAAAAATATATAGGTTTAATTATTCTTTTAACCCCTGATTTTATTTAAAAATTAATAGTAGGATTAGGTTAATTTTACTAACAAAGCAAATCATCCATATTAACAGTTTCAATTTTAATGGAAAGATCATTGATATGTTTCGAGGAATTTAACGAAATTTATCATACAAGACAATCAGTTTTCAAAAATTGGGATCAAATTGAGACTTAAAAAAATATTGGAGGACCAACTTAACATTTTTAAACCAAAGCATGAATCAAAAGAATAATTAAACCAAATATTTATTAACCTAATTTTTATTTTCCTTTTCATTGTCTTTTTAGTTTTTCACAAATTGTAATAATCTCCCACTCTCATATGTCTTCTTTTTGTTTTTAAAGAAGAAAAAAGTTAGACATAAACTCATTATATTTCTCATTTATCCTCTTCCTTTCATGTCTTTTGTCTTATTTTATAATGAAAACATTATTTTTTTTATCTAATGAGCTTTTTGTAATTTTTTTTATGAATATAGAAAAAATAATAGTGCATTATGTATTAAGAATAATGAATATATTTTTCTTTTAATAATTACATGTCTCAATTTTTTATTAGATTATGATCAATTATTTTTTAGTATTATTTTAAAAAAAGTATGTTGATAAAGAATGAAAGAATAAATTAATCCTTTAAGAGTGAGAAAATAAAATTATTGACTAAAACAAGATAGATTCTACCTCTTCACATATTTTAAAGCATTATACTAATGATAAAAAATGTTCGGTTAGAGAAGTCATTTTTTGAAGCATTATACTAATGATCGAATTTAATGATATCAGAATTATATTATTTTGACCCCTCCGACACTTTTAATCAAGATCCACCACTGTTTGTAGTTGAACCAACTCCAAGTCCCCTCATGCACATAATTGAATCACATTCTTGCCTTTTGATTGTCTTTGGTTTTACCCTTGACATCCATCACAATATTAAACACATTATCGAAAAAGTTTTTCTCTTTGTTAATCATGTACGTGTCTTAACAAATTATCTTTCCAATATGAAAGATTCCAAAATATTGATCTTTTTGTCCAATTATGATATTGTCCATACCCAAACAATGTATCAAATGGACCTTCAATTACCCTAAACTAATTTGGCTTGACTTTTGATCGACTTGAGTCAACATTCGCTATAATCACACTCTTCTTGATCTTTAACCTAGGCCAACTTGATTCAACAATGTCCTAAACTGCCTTGACTTGACTTAAATTCACCTTGATTTTGGATTTTCAAAATCCAAATCAATCCAAATCCAATTAAGTGGATTTGATTATAAATCCAAAAATATAAATTTAGATTGTTATAGACTGAATCTCAAAATTTGATTTTTTTTCCACCTTTCTGAAAATACTTGGAATGTGATTCCATTATCTATGCATACATAATGTGTTTTTCAATCATTATGGAGTTAATTATTTTTCTTGCGGTAGAATCACACAAGCTAATTAATTTTAGTGAGTATAAAAACATTCATAGAGAGTTGGTTTGGTGATCCCAAAACACAAAGGAAAAGGATACAGATATATTATAAAAATTGTCGTGAAAAAGAAGAAAAGGATTTGAGAGAACTTTTAAAACTGTTGGAAATGCAGATAGAGTAGTTGTTTAGTCCAGAACCAACATTATCCGATCTCATCATCCACAATTATTTGAGGTTGAGAAATTGATCCATCTAGAGTCCAAGTATATTATGGATCTTAAAATGTTCGTTGAACGGTTCCAAATTGTTTCAGAAAGAAAAAAAAAAAAACCACAATTGAAAACTCAACAACTTAAACGCAAGTCAAAAGCTTAAAGGCAGAATTGGAAACTCATCTTAAGAAGTCTTTAAACATGCTTTCACCTCCACCAACGAATGTTCACCTTCACTATCAAAACGACCTCTTCACCAACAAACCTTCACCTTAAACACATATTTTAGGTTACTAAAGCAATGACCTTATCAATCCAATCGAAGAGCATTTTGGGAAAGATCGCTTACTTTAAGATCAGACCTCACACGTCGCATCGTGGATAGCAGATTGATGGCCACTTCCATGATATTCTTTTCCTCCGGCGAAACCAACAAGAAATGAGAAATGCAAACGAAAGAAACGAAAATAGAGAAGTAGAAAGGTAAACTTGACTTTACCTTTTCTGCCGCTTACTTTTTCTTCAAATCTTCTCAACGAGATCTATATTTCTTGAAGTGATATTAGAATTAGAATTTCTAAGACAATTCTCAAATCTTTTGGTATGATAGGAAGATATGACCCATCTACTGCAAAATATCCACCAGTTACTACTAAAAGTATAAGGAAGATAAACATAAATTTCTTTTTTTTTTATTAAAAGTTGACAAAATATATTTATTAT
This sequence comes from Vigna unguiculata, assembly GCF_004118075.2. Lineage (NCBI taxonomy): Eukaryota > Viridiplantae > Streptophyta > Magnoliopsida > Fabales > Fabaceae > Vigna > Vigna unguiculata. The sequence continues at coordinate 34,932,161 of NC_040282.1, forward strand.
TTATCATTGCATAAAAACTATTATAAGGTTCCTAACTCATTTATCACGAAGCAAAACATAATATCATTTAAAAGGTATTCTATTTATCGTATTCGAAAGTTTAAATTATTTTTTGGTCCTCATTTTCTTAAAAATATTTTAATTTATTCTTTAGTTTGATTAGACGGTGTTAAAGTCAACGTCAAGTGTCAATTTCTGATTTTTTTGAATTTTTTAAATTTTTTTGAATTATTTTTACACGTGTTACTTCACAGTTGTGTCACGTGTCAAAATGATTTAATTTATATTTGTTTTTAGTTTCAATTTAGTTCTATTTTTTGTAAAAATTAAGCAATATCGTCACTTCTTAAATTGACACTCAATTTACTTTTTTATAAATCTTATGATGATATTCTTACTAAAATTAATGTTTTTATTGAATATTTTTATAAATATTTTAAATTAACTCTAAATTTTATACAAAACATTAAACTTTGGTTTTGTTTTGAACTTCAAATTTAGTTCCTAAACTTATGTGTGACAAGTTATTTGATTTTTAATCTTCACTATCTTTGTATAATATGATACACTTGATGCCTTTATATATGATGACAAAATTATTAATTGTTGAAATTAAGTTTGGGATTTAACTTTGTTTAATAATAAAACTAAAAAATAACTTGTTTAAAAATATTTCTACAAATATTTGATAAAAATGTTAATTTTAGTAATAATATCATCATAAGATTTAGGTTAAATTATTTTTTTCGTCCCTCTATTTGTCAAGAAATTTCAGTTTGGTCTTCAAGTTTTTCGTTGTCTCAATTTGGTCCTCATTTTATTAAAAATGACTCAATTTGATCCTCGCCGTTAATTTTGACTAGATGGTGTTAAAGTCAACACCACATGTCAATTTCTGATTTTTTTTTATTTTTTCTAAAGTTTTTTACACGTGTCACTTCACAGTTATGTCACGTGTCAAAATGACTCAATTTGTTCCCTATATTTGTTTTTAGTTTTAATTTAGTCCCAATTTTTGTAAAGTGTAGCAATATTGTCCCTCCTTATATTAACAATCAATTTAATCTTTTTATACAACTTATGATGATATTCTTAATAAAATTGAAATCTTTATTAAATATTTGTAGAAATATTTTTAAACAACTTTTTTTTAGTTTTATTATTAAACAAAGTTAAACCCCAAACTTAATTTCAAAAATGAACAATTTTGTCATCATATATAAAGGCATCAAGTGTATCAAATTATACAAATTTAATGAAGATTAAAAATCAAATAACTTGTCATACATAAGTTTAGGAACTAAATTTAAAGTTCAAAGTCTAATGTTTTGTATAAAATTTAAAGTTAATTTAAAATATTTATAGAAATATTTAATAAAAACATTAATTTTAGTAAGAATATCACTATAAGATTTATAAAAAAGTAATTTTAGTGTCAACTTAAGGAAGAACAATATTACTTCATTTTTACAAAAATTGGGACTAAATTGAAACTAAAAACAAATATAGAGATCAAATTGAGTCACTTTGACACGTGGCACAACTGTGACACGTGTACAAAATTAAAAAAATTTTAAAAAAAAATTAAAAATCAAAAATTGACATGTGGCGTTAACTTTAACACCGTCTGGTCAAACTAACGGCGAAGACATAATTGATCATTTTTAAGAAAATGAGGACCAAATTGAGACAACAAAAAACGTAAGGACCAAACTGAAATCTCTTGACAAATAGAGGGACCAAAAGAGTAATTTAACCTAAGATTTATACAAAAACTAAATTGAGTGTCAATTTAAAAAGGGACGATATTGCTTTATTTTTACAAAAATTAGAACTAAATTGAAACTAAAAACAAATATAAGAACCAAATTGAATCATTTGGACACAATTGTGAGGTGACATGTTTAAAAAAAAATTAAACAAAAATTAAACAAAAATTCAAAAAAAAAATCAAAAAATTTAAAAAAAAAATGACACGTGACACGTGACATTGACATTAATATTGTTTAGTCAAAACTAATGACAATAATCAAATTGAATTATTTTTATATGACCAAATTGAGACAACAAAAAATTGAAGAACCAATTTAAAACTACTTGATAAATACAAAGATTAAAAAAATAATTTAACCTGTACAATATTATCAATGTATAAGTATAATAATTTCCTTATGAAATATTTATATTTTCTCGAATCTTCGTACATTTCATTCTCTAAACAATCATTTGAAGAAAAAAAAAAATCTAAATCCTGCTATCCAAAAACATAAACATGAATTTCCTTTTTTCCTAATGATTATTAGATAACACATAATACTTTTTATAACCTAAAAGATGTGAACTAAAAAGAAAAACTCTACGAATATCTATCATCTTACTTGATAGAATTAAAATACAAACTAAATAGTATTATAAATATTATTTTTAATATTTTAAGAATATTCTATAAAAGTTTTAAGCAACTTTGTTTCTATTACTCCAGGACTCTACACGTCAATTAAAAATGTATCACTTTTATCTAGAAACACAACTAAGTAGCATTTCATTCTTATCAACTTCGGTTCACGTCTTTTCTTTCCCTTCTTTTTTCCGCACTCTTTTGTTTTAATTCGCCTCTTTCTTAAATCTTTTAATGTCTTTTTTTTTCATTTTATTATCACTTATCATTTCCATTTTTTATCTTGAAAAATAGGGTTCAAAATTTTCTTCAAATATATCAATTATTTTAGAAAAATAATTTTATTTCTTTTACTTCTCTAATGAATTTAAATACTTCACACTCACTAAAATTACACTTCTCAATTTTTAATAAATTAAATAAGAATTAATTAAGTACAAATAACATTAAACCACAAATTTGATTAGTAACACATTAAATATTTTTTCAATTTTAAATAAACATTAAATTACACATTTTCAAATTTTAATAGTTTTATTCTCTAAATAAATATACATTTTTAAATTAAATTGTACTACTTACTTATTTTTTAAATAAATTAATATTAGTAAATAACAATATTTTTTAAATAACTCATCATTTTTCAAATAAAATCCCTTAAGTCATCTTACTATTCGTTTTTATTTTACTAGCATCAACTATACTAACTTATTTTAAAAAGAAAAATGTATAACAAAATAATGTTTTTCTAATTATTAACTTTAATATAATCATCATAATTTTAAAAAAATCACCTAATTTCAACCACAACTATATTATTATTTTATTTTATTTTTCTAATTTTTAAAGCCAAAATAATTATTAAGTATTTAGTGTTTTCAAATAAATATATATTTTTGAAATTATTTTTTTTTCAAAAAATTACAATACTTGTACAATATCATTACCATAAAATTCTAATTAATATTTTATTTATTATTTTCATTTCACGTCAATAAAAAAAAAAACTTTCCTTACCTATTTTAAGGAGTGTAGTATCCAGAAAATTAGTATAATTTCAAATTTAATATTTTAAAATTATATTCGGATCATTTAATTTATTCGATTAATAATTTAAATTGTTTAAACTGTGGATTAAATTAGTTGAATTTTTCAGATTACAAATTTATATTAAATTAATTTTTTTAACAAAAAGTAAAATATTTTTATTTTGAATAAATAAGTGAATTTTTAACTAAAAATATAATAGACTATAATTTTATATGACTTATTACTAAATTTTAAAATAATAATATCCTATTAAAAAAATTTAAAATTTAAAATATACTTATAAATTTGTAAATATTAAAATATGAATTTAAGTTTAATTACATAGTTCAATCAAGTTTTTAAATTTGAGTACGATTATCTATTTTATTTAATTTTATTTATCTTATCTAATCCAAATTCGATCATAGTACTCAAATTTCAAATTTACTTTAGATTAAGTATTTGGATTCTGTGGGATACGATTTTTCCATAATTGTACTGTTTATTGAAGGAAAATTATAGGTTAAAATTTTTTTTTTCAATTTTCGTCAAGTTTTATTAAATAAGTTTTAATTTTATTTTTCTGTTTAAATAAGTCTCAAGTTTCGTCAATTTTGTTCAATTTAGTCCATTTTTGTTAACACAGTTTAAATCATTAACGCGTGACTGTCATGTGTTACTTTGTGGTTTTTTTAATTTTTTTAAATTTTTATATTTTTTTAAGCGTACACATGTCAACATAATAATGTGTCACATGTCAAAGTCAATGTTTTATATTTAATCTGGTCCCTATATTTGTTATTTTTGTTGAATTAAATCTCAATTTTGTTTAAAAATAACCAATTTTTTCCCTGTCAAAGATGACACCAATTTTAATTTTTATATAAAAGTTATAATGATATGAATTTTAATATATTATATAAAAACATTTAATAAAAAATGTGAATTTTAATACAAAAATTAATTTGATTTCAATTTGGAGAAAGACAAAAATAGTTTGATGTTAACAAAAATTAGGTTTGATGTTAACAAAAATTAGGACTAAATTGAATAAAACTAACGAATATAAAGACTAAATTAAATATAAAACATTGACTCTGACACGTGACACACGTTGGTGACATACGCTGGGTTGACACGTGGATATTTAAAAAAAAATAAAAATTTAAAAAAATTAAGAAAATCACAAGTGACACGTATGACACTCATTATTAACGACCATTAATAATTTAAATGGTATTAAAAAAAAAGATCAAATTAAATAAAATTAAAACATATTTGAACACAAAAATAAAATCAACACTTATTTAATAAAATTTGACGAAAGAAAAAAAATATATTTTAACCAAAATTATACTATAATTTTTATGTAATGACTTTTATTCTTTACTTTTTAAAGTAACTTAAAGTGAGTCACTAATTTTTTAAAAGAAAGATAATAGTATATCAATTATATAAAATTGAAAGTAAAGAAAAAAAAGAAAATCATACTAGGAACCGTGCCACCAGCACAGTAAAAACTTTTTGTGAAAACATAATTTTCCCATATTTTAAACGTTGTTTGCAGTGGACCATTGTTGCCACGCAGTTGCTGACTGTCAGTGGTCACATGTGATAGGATATGGATAATGACAGAATTAGTTTTTTTTTTCTTTTTAAATTAGTTTTCTACTTTTATAAAATTTAATTTAGTCTTTTCTCTTTAGACTAACTTTTTAATTTAACTTTTATATTTATAATTTTAATTTAATTTAATTTTTTTAAATGAATCAATTTGATTTATTTTTAAATTGAGATCAATTTATTAATTAAACTTAATTATAATTATAATTTGTATCTATATGTTAAAATAATTTTAAATTTTTTTATATTAAATTATTTTATTTAAATATTTAATTTTTTATATTTTTACATTAAAAAAGTTTCTGTTTAAACTTATAATTTTTTAAATATTTAAAATACAAAATCTAAAGTAAAATTTAAAATTTTTAAATATTTAATCTGACAGATATTTTTAATGTAACAAATGTGACTTTATATTTATATTTTTAATATTTTTAAAATATTATAAGTTTAAATAAATATTTTTTATATAAAAATAACATATTTAAATATTTGTATGGAGTATTTTTCTGTATAAAATATAAAAGAAATTTTAACAAGTATTTAGATGTTGTAACAAAATTTAATTATTGATTTGGTCTAAAATCAAAGAAGTACTAAATTATATCTTTAAAAAAAGATCGACTAAAATGAATCAAAATTATTGACAGGAACTAGATTTAAAACAAGCACTATCGTGCAACGGTAACTGTGTGATAATGTCATGTGACACGAAATAACATGTATAATTTTTATTTATTTACTATTTAAATCTAAAAATAAAAAAAGAATGAAAATTCTAAAATTCCATCCATCGACATGAGATTTGTATAGTTTTTCCTCATTATATTAGAGAAACTTTTCCTCATTATGGTTTTATTATCTTTGATGATCGAGGTGTCAATATCCACCTTATTAAACTTGCAGGAAGTAAAATAGTTAAACATTAATATGTATTTTTAGAATTTTTAAGTATTCAAATAAATTAGATTTGAATTGATCATATTTTAATTTTCAATATATTATTTAGATCAGAAAATTTAAATTTAGTGAATCTTAATTTTTTTGTTGAAATAAAGTATTTCAATTATTATAAAATTTAAAAAATTATTTAAATATCAAATAATTATTAAAAATTAAAAATATCAATATTAAGTATTTCGATCTTGATGTTATTTTTATATTATTTTTTTTTCAAAAAATACTTATTTTATATATAGAAAACATTTTTTTTTTCAATTTACAATAAACGAAATTACTTTTAAGTTATTTTCAAATAATTTGAATTTGTTTAAATTCTTTTTTCTTAAATTAATTTAGTATCGATTAAATCCACACTAAAATTCAACAATAACATAAATATTTATTAATTAAAACAATTAATTTTATATTTAGTTTTTTAAATTAATATTTTATGTCATGTTAGAGTTGAGTAGGCTGATACCAATTTCACAGTGACAAATTTATCAGATGTTCAAAATGAGGATAGCGTGTTATAGCTTCCTTCTTCCTCTCGTCTTTCTCTTCCTTCAAAGTACATTTTTAAAAGAAAAGTTATCTTTTGAAAAACTTTCTTGTCGACAAACTTAACAAAGTTTTCATTAATAGAATTAAATAGATTAACTTTTTATTTTTTAATCAAAATAAAGTAATAAAATAGTATTTTTTATCTAAAGTGATAGTTTGTTAAAATTTCTCAAAAAAATATTTTAATAATTTTTTTTAAGTCACGCTAAAAATTTTTCTTCATTTTTAAATTAAATTAAACATTTTTTTTCTTACAATAAATAAAATGCTACCATACCAATAATATTGTCAAAGGTTTGTAAAAAAAACTTTATTAAAGAATAATTTTCCTTTTAGCATTTTCCAAGAAATTAATACTTTTTATGTCAGAAAACAATGTATGATTCTTGCAATTTTTAATAAAATATTATTTTATTCTTAATATTCGTGTTCAAACATGTTTGAAAGAACAATTATAAGATAAAAATAAAATACTTATTAAAAGAATTAAACTATTTTAGTAAATTTTTCGTTAATGATTTAATTTTCTTAAAAAAGAATAACTTTAAATTATATTAATATTTACTTGGTTGATAAGATCCATAAGTTGCAGAGACAGTAACTTTTACTTTTAAGACTTGTAATATCTTAACATTACTAACAATTTAGGCATCTGCTAATGTTGGTTTTGAAATTTGGAAGAAAAAAAATAATATACTTAAAAATTTGTATATTTTATAGAATTAATATGAAACTTTTCTTTTACAATTATAATATTTTGAATTCTAAAAAATTATCTTTTAATTAAAAATTAAAATTCATGTATATTTTAAAAAATTAATACGAAGTTTCTCTTTTATTACTATAATTATTTGAATTTTAAAAAGGTTTTCCTAATTCAAAAATTGAATTCTTAATGTTATCATTTAAAGTATGTGAAAAATTCAAAATATGTGAAAGTAAAATTTATCTTGTTTTCATCTACGAATATATTCTCTTATTATTCCTAAACAATAATCTATTATTTTATTGTTCATTTATATACCTATTTAAAAAGAATAAAAAATAATTTATTAAAACATAATACAAAATTGAGAGATGTAATTATTAAAAGAAAAATATATGACAATCACGTCAGGTTATAAAAAAAAATATATAGTACATCACCTCTTATTCTATATTCATACAAAAAATACATAAAAACTCATGAGATAAAAATATTACTTATTAAATTAATATTTTCTTGTTAATAGACAAGAGAGTTACATTTATTATTATAACATGAGAAATTAGAATACAAAAAATAAGTTCGTGTCTATTTAACTTCCTATTTTGTTTTATAAATAAAATAAAACATACTAGAGTAAAAGATAAATACAATATATGATGAAAATATAATGAGAGAGGTCATACAAAATTTTTTAATAAATTTTTTATTCTTTATTACTTAATTTTATATTTTATTATCTATTAACATTGAATGTTATAATTTATAAAAATTAAAATATATATAATTTAAATTTCATAAATAAAATATATTGCATATAATTTATAAAAAAATCAACTAAGATCCGTCTCGATCATCAATAATGAGTTATATTAATATTCTAATTATATTTTTTCATTTTATAACTTAAAATATTAATATATATTATAATGTAAATAGAAAGAAGTTATTAATTAACCAGGCACCATATAATTTTCTTTATTTAATAGGAGATCCATTACATGCATGTAATCAAACATGCATAGGTCACCCTAATGAGTGTACCTACAACTTTATTCGACATAAACACGATTCTGCATGGATCAAACCGACATCCTCAGCGACGCGGAACCAAGACCATAGAGACGGTTCCATGCATCATCACCATTACACACACATATGCAACCTTTAGGGACGTCGATTTTTATCTGAGCAGTGTAGTTATTAGCGATATCAAGGGCTCTGTCCCAAATGGCTACACCACCATAGTTCGAAGATTGTCTTACGGTTGGCAGAACCTTAGAAATAAGATCTTCCGGTGGTATGTACCCTGCTATGCCGGCATCGCAGGCAGCAACCAGGCCCAAGAATATTTTGCTGCCGGGAACACCAGCGCTCCATTTGTTCCACTCTTTCAAAAGATTAGAAGCGTCTCCGTTTGCGTAAATGCAAGGGTTCTGGTAGAAGAACTCCACCCAGATGTAGTCAAAGAGCCCAGTGCTGATTGCCTTGCCAAGGTAGTAATCCGGGTACACACATTCGGGTCCTGCACCCAAGTAGATTTTTCTGGCGGTGGTGGATGCGTTAATGGCCTTCACAACTTCGTCCCATTTAAGGTTTTCGCCGTCCGCCACGTCAGCAAGGTTGATGCCATCTAGGGCTACGCTTCCCAGTGGACCAGGGTTGCCACTGAGGTAGTTCTCCAAGAGGTAGCTTGCAAGCTTTTCTGCAGCTGCTGTGGAGTTGGAGCTGGAGCTGGAGGAGTAGTGGCGGTGGCTTTTGGTTTTTAGGGCTGTTACGTCTTGGCCAATGGAAAGTAACACTTTGATGTTGTTTTGTTGGCAGTATTCTATTTGTGGCTGTAGCTTGGCGGGGCAAGAAGTGCCACAATGATCATCCAGGTTTATTGCTGGTACTCTGCCATCATCGTACACCAGAAGGCTTTGGAGGATGACGATGTTGTAGTTCCCACTGGAACATAGGCTTTCTAAGGTGCCCTCAACTGATTCGGACTTTTGACCCCAATAAACGGAAATTTCACCGGCGCCGGTGCCACAGTCGGCTGCGCCGGAAGGGGCTGTGAAGGAGAGGGCTACAACGGCAAAGAGAAGGAATGCGATTAACTCTGGTTTTGGGAAAGCCATGGTTATTTAGGGTTGTGGAGGGGATGAGTTTGAAGGCAAGAGAAGGAATCAATTTATAGCGGAACTTTTTTTGTCAGGACATTAACCAATCCATTGTATCACGTTGTCACGTGCTTTTATGTGAAGCTTTGGTGGCGGGAAAAGAAGAACAAAGATAAGAGATGAAATCTGAACGGTGAGGAATGGTTGATTATCATGTTTTTCAATGAATGTCTTGATACATGTAATATATTAATATCTCAATTGTACTTTTTTATTTTATTTATTTATTTAGTTTGAAATACTAATTTATAATATTGCATTATTGTTAAAATGAATTATAAATGGATTTATTTTATCTTTTAAGCTGTAAAATTATCATTTTTCATATATTTAAATAATTTATGTCTGATGTTATTCAACTCATTCACTTCTTTCTTATGTAGGCAATCTCTTTTGGACAATATTTCCTTTGAAAGACAGAGTTTTTGAACAATATATTTGTAATATTGTTTAAGTAAAATATCAACCACTTATATGATTAAAAAACTTTATTTTCTAACTTATCTCAAATATAAATAAGGTTCAATAATTTAATTCAAAATAATTTTATATACATTAATTAAGATATTGTTCTATCAGCAAAAAGTAAATATATTGGTTAAGGAAAATAAAATTGTTCCAAAGAAACGAAAAAGAAAAGATAAAAAATGTTTAACTTAGTAAACGATAATAAGATGATAGTATAGTTTAATTTATAAAATATCTATAAAATTAAATCTCTATTAATTCAATTTATTATAAGTTGAAATAATTTACATTCAAAATTAAATTTAATTCATTTTTTTAAGTAACTAATTCGGAACTTTAGAAATCGAAATTTAAAATAATTGAATTTAAGTATATATATATATATATATATATATATATATATATATATATATATATATATATATATAAACAAAAATAAGCTTGGATCTTTGTAATTTGGTTTTATGTTGATTTTAAACCTATATTTGTTTTAGAAGTTTATTACAGATTTAAAATAATTTAAAGTTAAAGATAAAACATACGTTTAGTGGATAGCATACTTTATTCAACATAATATGACATAGTGATATTTAGTTCAAATTATAGTGTAACATCCCATTTTAAATAAATAATTCCAATTTAAATAAACGCCACATATATTAAATATTCAGAGAGTGCGGAAAGACGAAATATGACATACACAGTACCCCAACATATTCATAATAAAAGGAAGAGGCTCCACAGGCCTAAACGAGGTACAAAAACTCGCCAAGAGCGAGAGAAACTACTACTACTACTAAACTCCAAACGTTGAGGCCCCTATAGTGAGCCTGATAGTCATCCAAGATATCATCAAACCGCAGCATCTCTATTATCACCACTGCTAAAGGTTCTCACATCTGCTCACATCAACAAGGTTGATGATCATCGCAAAGGAAGAAACCACACACAATCATACAAACAAGCGAAAGGGTAAGCTAGTGTAACAGATCCTTATATTATAACACTCAGCAGGTAAATTCAAAACCAATCATAATTAACAAACATCCACACATGATATACCCAAACCACTTAGGGCTTTTAGACTTGACTAATCCGGATACATACGATGAGGCACCACCACCAAACTGTGGAATTACGTCCTAGCAGTGAGGCATCACCATGAGGCCTTCGCAGAATTACATCCTTACATGAGGCACTACCACGAGACCTCCGTGGAATTACGTCCTGGCCTTGAGGCACCACCACGATACCCCCGTGGAATTACGTCCTTATGTTGAGGCGCCACCATGAGCTATCACCCCGAGGTCCATGGAATTAAGTCCAATAGATGAGGCACCACCATTGACTCCCCCCCTAAGAGGGTCCATGGAATTACGCCCATACGATGAGGCACCACCATTGACTCCCCCTAAGAGGGTTCATGGAATTAGGTCCTATTGCTGAGGCACCACCGGGGACTCCTCCGTGAAGGGCCCGCGAAATTACGTCCGTAAGATGAGGCACCACCACGAGCCCCGCTACAAGGGTCATGGAATTATGTCCTAAACCACCCTTACTCATACATTATCAATCAATCATGAAATTCTTATGCATACCCTTAACATGTCATTAAGTATGAGTGATCAACCATCAAATATATCTCATGCCAAGCTCATTTCCAATTCATTTGTTCTCACCCATAACATACATAGCACATGCATATCCACCCCCTTTGTACTTAATAAGTCAATGAACCAACCAATCAAACAACCATCAACATTCAAGAGACAAAGCATAGCAAAAACCCAAAAGAGGTCTCACTCAAGTTGGAGTCCTCGCTCAGGCGAGAAGAGTGCTCTCGCTCAAACAGCAGACTCTTGCTTAGGCGAGACTGCAATAGTGGCTCCTGGAAAATGTCGCGAGCTCTCGCTTAGGCGACGCGAGACTGTTCGTCGCTCAAAAATATAGCAGCTCGCCTAGGCGAGCGCTCGAGCAGAAACCTGAGCGAGTTCCCGCTGTTCTCGCCTGGGCGAGTATATCAGTTTCCACCACTGTTCCACGCATGCTCAAACACAGACTCACTCATGATAGCACCCAAGGCATTTTTACATCATCATAAGCAACATGCTAGCACCAGAACTCAAAACAGAACCAACACATACAAAAGTGAATCAAAACGTGAAGTCTAGCTTCCCTTACCTGGAGAGGGCTTATACGGGACCTCGACACCAACTGCGGAGTGCAACAGTTCGAGAACTGGTCTCAAAAAATGGAAGAACAGCGGGGCAAAGGAAGAACAAAGTTATTATGGAACCCTAGAAGGAAGAACACGAAAATAAGATTTAGGGAGTACAGGTACGAGCTTGAGAAACACTTACATGGAGCGAAAACAAAGCTGAGCTCGAGAAATCTTTGGCCAAGATCGGAGTCAAGCCCTAACAGAGCGTCCTGAAAGGAAGGGGGCAGCGCTTAGGGTTCTATTTTGCAAGAAATGAATCAGAATTGGAAACCCTAGCAGCTTTAGGGCCTTAGCACCCTATGGACCAGTCCTTAGGCCTAGCAGATTAAGGTCAACCCTTAAACATTAGGACAGAAATAAAACTGGGCCTTACATATAGTCATATAATAAATATCATTTATTAAAATAAATATTAACTAAAAATATACAAAATATGATTTGATAGAATATATTTCTTTTATGTATATTTAACTTCATAATTATAATCAATGTATGAAGATAAATTACATATCAATAAAAATATACTACAAGAAAATTCCTAAATAATAATCAATTTTAGTGAAAAAAATAGTTAATCACCATAATGACCAACTTAGATACTAATTTATAAACAAAAAATTATAGGTAATTAAAATAGTTTCTAAATTTGTTACTAACATTAACTACCAAAGTTTTGGCTACAAAAAAGTTAAAAAAAAACTATTTTAATTACCAATAACTTTTAGTTTAAAAATTAGTATCTAAATTGGTTATCATAGTGACTAAGTATTTTTTGTCCCTAAAATTGGTCATTATTTAGAGATTTTCTTGTAATTATATATATATATATATATATATATATATATATATATATATATATATATATATATATATTGAATATTGTAGTTATTTTTTAAATAATTTTATATGTTTCATTTCTTTGATTTAACACTACAAAAAAAATTCTGGAATAATAACCAATTTTAGTAACAAAATAGTCACTATAAGTACCATTTTAGATACCAATTTATAAATTAAAAATTATTGGTAACTAAAATGGTTTCAAAAAATAATAATTGATCTGTAAATTAGTTGCTAAAATAGTTTATATTATGAATTGGTCTTTAAATTAGTCGCTAACATTAGCTAATAAGGTTTTGGCTACCAAAGGAATTAGTCTCTAAATTGGTCTCTAAACATATTTTTTGTCACTAAAATTGGTCATTGTTTAAAAGTTTTCTTGTAGTGTAATGTAAGAATAGGAAAACAAGTAAAAATATTTATATTTTCTTTTTCCAACTCTTAACAAGTGTATTTTCGAAAAGAAAAAATGTACACAAAAATTGTTAACTAGACCAAAATTGTCATGGTGTTAAAGGAAACATACATATTATTATATTTAGTTATATATTTTTTTCCTAAAATGTTATAATTAATATATTTCGATTATTAAGAAAGTCATTTGCATTCCGTAATGTCATACCTTGGTGTTACATTATCACTTATCACAAGTGTATAAATAGAATTTGGATTCTCTGTTAGATTTTTTAAAATAAATTTACATATTATTTAGTATAAACACATTATAAACATATACATGTACAAAATTATTTATATATAAAAGTCTCATTAGTTTCTTACTACTAAGTACTTCCACTTCTATCATCTTCTGCTCTCGTGTAACATATAATTATATTAGATGAAAACCAAAATCATATAAAATAAGGTAAGTTAGTGCATTTTGAAACAATATAATTTCAAATAGAAAAAAAATGTAAGGATTTTACATCACATTCAACAACCACACAAAAATCATTCAATTAAGATAACAATCCACCACTAACAATTTATTCTACTTCCGAAAGACCCATTGTTGAATAGACTAAGAGATTTTGCTTTCGTTATATGACATATCATTAGATTATGGCCTAAACCTTAACTCTACTAGGCTCTATATCTCCGAAATTAAGTCATCTTTATATGGTAGGATACATTTCTTCTATTTGTGAGACACTGACCCTTCTCATAATCACCCATCCAAATTATAAGAACCTCCACAAACTCTTACCATCTGAATATTTATATCATTGTTAGTTCATATTTTCCTTCAAAATCACCCTTCAATACACATCCAATAATCACACAACATATATTTTTTTCTTTGAAAACAACTACATCCACATCACACACACACACACACACACACACACACACACACACACACACACACACACACACAAATCAACAACAACTCTTAGTAAATTATGATATAAGTCATGACTCTACTGAACCTCACATACCTCTAAGTATATTATGACATAAGCTCTGACTGTACTTGACCCCTACACCTCATGTATTTTCATCCCACAAAAGAAAATAAAAAATAAATATTATTACAAATATTTTCCTCTCTCTCGCTTAGCAAGCATATCGTCTAGCAAGTAATCGTCCAACAAATACTTTGTTCACTCGTTATCCATTTTTCTTTTTAGGTCTTTGAATTTTCACTTTTTTTTTGCTTAGCGAAGGAACTAACTCACTCAGAGACCAAACCCTAGAACAAAAACTCAATAAAATCCTTCCAACGAATCCATACCTCGCTCTTGAAATCTCTAGAATTTTACAAAATATTTTTTACTCAACAACAATATTGCTAACTCTATGACCCAAACCTTTAGGAGTCAATCCACTAGGCTCGCCCAACGATTATGGCTTTGGAATTTAAATTTTCAATTCTCGCTTAACATGTAGTGGATCATCTAACGAGTATATGATTTGGTGAGTATTGTCTGCTAAACTCAAAAAATTAGTAAATATATCGGTTTGATATTATTGGCTTCCAATGTTATTTTTCTTCCTTTTACAAGTCACGAAAAGATATGATCCAATTCTAAAATAGGTCACCTTGAGTCAAATAATTTCAAACTAACATATATCTCATCATTTAGGGCTCTTTGTATAATTGTAGAAACCTCAAAGATATATTAGTTAATCTCTTTAGTCTTTTTGGGTTTAACTCATTTCTTATTGTCAAAATAGTTGCATTGAGTTAAAAAAATTTGCCATAATTACAACTAATTGACTCAATTATTTTTCAAGAGTCGATACTTGCACAACAAGTGTAACGTCCCATTTAATAGACAAAAGTTATTAAAATAAATCATCACATGATTTGATATTTTGAGAAACACAAGAGAGAGTATAAAATAATCACCATTACAGTCATCCGAAATTTACATAAAAAATTTCAAAAACTACTCAAAATAAAGTACTAAAACAAAACATAAGAAATTCCTATAAAAGGGTGCTCAAAGAAGGAAACTAGCTACAACGACTAAGCTAAACAATAACATCTCCCTACACAGGGTCCAGATCAACAGGTGCCTCATCATCTGCGCCCACCAATAATGGTGATCATCGCAAAAAACAAAAAGCCAAACAAAACACAAAACACAAATAAAAGGGTAAGCTAGTGAAAATAATTTTTAACAGTTAAATAAACAAGTTATGAAACACAAGCAACATACAACCAAAGAATAATTCACATGCTTATCTTCATGTAAACAAGTAATGGACTCTCGACTCGATTATTCGGATTATGCGCTTAATATAGAATTCTAAAGGAAGTATGCACCTATGCTGGTTTCTAAACTCTGCAGAGTCTAGACACAAGGGGTTATTGTAAGACCCGTAGAATTTAATTAATTAAATAAATAATTAATTAATAAATACGGGAGGGGTAATAATTATGACATTAAATTATGGTTGGTACGATGTGGAAAAGTGCTAGCTCATGTGGTTGAGAGCACTTTGATTGTGTGAAAGGGCTTGGGTTCGAGTCCTATGTATGCTAACTTTTGATGTTATGGTTTTGTTATTTTAATTTATGAAAACATGTTCTTGTATGTTATGATAATTGAATTGTGATTCCTAGCAAGAAATATGAATTAGTTAAATGGTTTGATATAGACTTTGTGATTACATGGTTGTGGGTTCGAGCCTTGGAGAACTTACATTAAACTTTATATTTTTGGCATTTTGGTTTTGACGTGAATATGGAAAGGTGGGAAGGAAACCTAAGTCAGTGGGCAGCCAAAGGAGGCTGGAAGGCATCCATAGGGAGGGATTGAATGGCACATTATGTCTTATTCAATGCCATTTTCGTTTTGGTAATTAATCCCTTAGTTTAGGCACACATTAAAAAGGAAAATTAGGTTAAGGGCTAAGGTTTGATAAGCTGGTAAACTATACCTAAAGAGAGAGCGAAAATCTGAGAGAGTGTGAGAGGTTCTGGTGTGATTTTACGTGGCTGAATAGGGAGGAAGCAAGGAAGGTGGGTGATCAAGGGGGAATCCTACAAATTTTCAAGCTTAAGCGAAGGAGAACCAGGTTAGGGAAGCTGGACTTCGTAAAATTTATGCATATGATCATAAATGTGTAACTGTATGGTATAATTGATGTTTGTGTACTGTTAATGCCTTCATAATTCTGCGTTTCTGGAATTTTCCAGAAACCGCCTGGCGGGTGATGAACCACCGCCAGGCGACTCATGCTATTTGGTGTGTTCTGGGTTCCTAGAAGAGGAACCGCCCGGCGGCACATTCTCGGCCGCCAGGCGACGCAAAATGTCTTAACTATTTTATGGGTTTGTTGATGAGGCGCCTGGCGGGACTGGTTGAACCGCCAGGCGGTGCGCGGTATTTTGACTTGTTTTTGGGTTTTCTGGAATTCTGGGTGAAATCTGATCAGGGCAAAAGGCAGTGGTGATCCTTATAGAGGGGTAATGATGATCAACAGTAGGTATAACCACCTAATCGAAGGCTTAAATGAATGGAACAGTGAATATGAGTTAGGGTTGAGCGTATGTTATCAGAAATCACGAATTGGAATGTGTTACTGTGAATTGGACAGAGGAAATGGTGATCAATAAATTAAATTGTTATGATTGTGCTGAGATTAGTTTTGTGTGTACTCTTAAAGATGGAAAAATGGTTGAGCATTTGGTTGCAGGAGGAATCTGGGAAGTTCCAGAACTGACGCACCGCTTGGCGGCACGAAGCTGGCCGCCAGGCGACGTAGGTGACAGTGCAGAAGGAGTGCTTGTTGTGATTGAGCGAGTGTTGAGTGTCAGTAAGAGTTTGGTGTAAAAAATGAGTGCATTTGGTTGAAGTTCGGAGTCATAGGGATAGGAGTTGATGGAATGGAATGACATAGATGGTGGATAGGATATGCGAGGACGAGTATATTAGAGTAACGAGGGATAATTGAAATTGAGGTTTTGGTATGAGTCATATAATTGTGTGAGGGCAATATTGGACCTTGAGAGGTCTTGTTGGATGGTGGTACTGTAATCTGAGTATAGTAGAAATAAGTATAAAATATAGTGAGATGAACTTGTATATCTAAGTAGGTTATAAAAAGGGGGAAGAAAAGAGGACAAGTATGGTAGGAGCATGAGTACTGTTTGGAGAAAAGGGTGAGTTATACTAAAATTATAAAAAGAGTATGTGAATCTAGACTAGGAAAATGGTTTCAAGTAAGGTACTTCCATTGATGCAAGGGCATTGTGAATAGTCAAGTCTAAGGGACTTGTTATGAGTCAGTTAGTGAGAATAGCATTGGAAGCTAGAAGTAGTGAACCATGAAAACTCGTGATAGGGAACTCAAGTAGAGTGCTGCTGTACTGATACAGCGCCTGGCGGCGAGAATGGGTAGTGCCAGGCGATGGCAAGGACTCAGTGGGGTTCTGGACTGGATGGCGCCTGGCGGTTGGATAGGCTCCGCCAGGCGGCGGCGACACGGACAGTGGCTCCTGGAACAGCGTCTGCCTGGCGGTGTAGACTGTCCCGCCAGGCGGTGGTTGCAGACTTTGTGAGTTTGAGGCGCTTGGCGCCTGGCGGTACGTGTCCCCCGCCAGGCGGTCTGGAAGCTGGCAGCGCCTGGCGGCACGTGTCCCCCGCCAAGCGATTCGCACTGCGACAGCTTTGAATTTGGATTGTGTAGGTGTAATCTATGTGGCGTCTAATGGTACCTTAAAGGTAGGATTGCTGGAGTTCCTTGAGTTGTGGCTCGGAACGTATCCCTTGAGTTGTGGCTCGGGATAGGGGTTTAGCACGTGGTATTCCTTGAGTTGTGGCTCGGAATAGCATCTCTTGAGTTGTGGCTCGGGATGGCGGATGAACACGAGAAACCCTTGAGTTGTGGCTCGGGTTGGCGAGTGTTGTCGGTATGAGTGTGCTGGTTGTGGCCAGTACGGATGGGTCCAGATAGATTGCCCTCCTCAGTTGTTGGCTGACGAGTTTGGTAGTCTTGGGACGATACGGGCTTTGTTCGTATATGGGAACTCTACCTGGCGTTGCGGTGTATGATCCGTAGCATGTTTTCCCGCACGTGCTCTATCGGTTGTGGCCGATAGGTATGGCAGCAAGTCACCTTGAAGTAATCATCAGACGAAGTAGAACACGAATAAACGTATTGGGGATCGAGTTGAGGGAATAAAAATATAGGGCAATATGGAAAGTTAAGTTAAGTGCTGTGATATGTATGCATGTTGATATATATATATATATATATATATATATATATATATATATATATATATATATATATATATATATATATATGTTTATAGCTTTGTATATATGTGATTTTATCTGCTAAGCTCACCCTATCTGCGTGTGTGTGGCGATGATCGTGTACGCGGTACACGGGAGCAGATGTTGGTGATGCAGGTGGCTCTGGTGCAGCTTAGTCGCGGAGAGGGGATTGACTTGGGAAACTTTTATATGTATTTATTTGTGGTTTTAGTTTTGTAATGTACGCTCTAAAATTATCCGCTCAATTAATAACGCTTTAAATTTTCCCGCGTTTTGGGAAAATGAGGTATTATTAAACGCGCTGTTTTATTTATTCCATTTATTTATTTATAAATTAGTAATATCCTGACGGGATGTTACAGTTATCACCCAACCACACACAAGGTTAATCCCATTATGCCTTGGGCCCAAACATGTCCCAAGACTAGGATTTCATGCCACTCTCACCACATAAATTCATTCTACTCTATATGATTGTGAACGATTATCAAAATTCAGAATACCTTCATTTATCTAGACATCTCCTTTATCAAGGTATACCCTAACCACACCATCACCAATAATTTCCCTTGAAACTCTTTCATCATCAATATTCCACATGTTATCTCAGAATAATTATCATCACATGCTACACACATCAAGTACAGGTAAAAAAAATGCCACATCATTCATGCATAACTTCATACATCATATTCCTAACATTAACTCGGTCAATCACAAGTTAAAATAAGAAATTAAAATTCTGTAGCAATTCTCGCTTAAGCTAGACTGATCTCACTTAAACTAGAAATTCTCGCTTAAGATAGACTGATCTCGCTTAAGCTAGACTAATCTGACTTAAGTTAGAAATTCTTGCTTAAGCTAAAATTCGAATAGAGAGCAACGTGGAATTTTGCTATTCTCGCCTAAGCTAGAAATTATCGCTTAAGCTAGACTGATGTCGCTTAAGCTAAAAATTCTCGTTTAAGCTAGAATAACATGTTTTCATGGATTTCAGCATGCAAAAACCAAAAATTCCAATACAACAAAACTAAAAACACACAACCACAAACATCAAACTAACATTTTAAGCACGATTCAAGACCAAAAACATGCAAGATACTTAAAAAAAAGTTTTAAAGCCCTAACTTTCCTTACCTTGACTGGTGCTAATGTGAGGTGAAGAAAGCCCTAAGTGGAAAGCACTGAAAAACCCAAATACAACCTAGGAAGCTAACATGCAAGAACATAGGGGAAGAAAACATGAGATCTTATCGAGCTTAGACATAGGTGAAACTTCAGAGGCGAGAAATGAAAGAGTGCAAAGTTGGGGTTGCCCAAAGGAAGGGAAATGTCGGTTCGTTTTGGTGAGAACTCCGCAAAAGTCCCAATTTCAGTCTCTACTTCGAGAAGTGGTCGAAACTGAGTTTGAATCAAAGAAAAATATGTGGAACAATAGTTGGAAAGGGGTGAGTTTGAGAGAAAATAGAAAATGTAGAGAGAAAAAGCTGGAGTGAAGGAACTGAAAAAGTTTTTTTAATAAGGAACATGTGGCTAACTTGGGCCCTTTTTACTAAGACTGGGCCAAAATCCCGAATTAAAAGTGGACCTTACAACAACTGAAATATCTTATATATATAAAAATTCAGCAACAAATCTCAATCACACATAATCATCTAATTCATTGTATCAACTAAAAATTAACAAAATAGTCAACATCATCACATCTCAATTAGAAACAACATTACTATTCACCATATCTCATTACAAATGTATTTACAGCTAAAATCAACTAGTTTTCCTTACCTGAACTTGAACTTTGATTTCAACAAAATTTTCACCAACTTATCATACACAAGACTCTCTACTTGCACAAACAAAAATTCAAATCAATAATCTAAACATATAATCAAAGATAAGGAGATATTCATCTTGAGCCCAAAAGAGTTACATGAATGCAAAATTTTCCACTTATGCAAGCAAATCTCTAAAATGATTAAAAAAAAGAAAAATATGAACTTACTCTCATTAAGACTTTAATCGAATATGATTGTTACCCTTTACTCCAAACTCCTATGATGAGTAGATTAATCAAAATCTTAAAGAGGACACAAAGTAATATAATAAATATTTTTTTAATAAGATAATAGATTTTTAAAATACATAAAATTCGATTAACTACTGATTTATATGTCAAAATTCTAATAATAAAATAAGTAATTTTTCATTTATAAAAATTTGCTTCCATTGTTAAGTATTTTATAACTCCTTACACACTCACATCTAATTTGTATACTTATTTATCTTTTAGTTTAGTAATTACTTACATATTTTAATGAAGAACAATAAAATTAACAAAATTTTGTGATAAAAATATTCTTAAAGAAATTAAAATTGAAGTTTATAAGAATTGAATTTATTTTATTTTTAAATATGAATTTGGATTTAACTTCAATCCAATATTTATATTTAAATTATATTTAGTTTGGATTGAATTTTCACTACAAGAAAATTCTAAATTAGAGACCAATTTTAGAAATAAAAAATAGTTAGTCACTATAGTGATAAATTTAGATACCAAATTACAAAATTAAATATTATTGGTTACTAAAATAGTAACTATTATAAATAAAAAAATATAATTTGTTACTAAATTAGTTATTAATTAATTAGAGACCAATTTAAAAACTAAGTCATTTTGGTAGTCAAAACCTAGGTAGCTAATTTTTAGTGACAAATTTCTTTTGGTAGTCAAATTCATAATAACTAATTTTAAAGACCAATTTAGTAACTAATTATAATTTTTTTATTTATAATAGTGACTATTTCAATAATCAATATTTTTAATTTTATAAATTAATATTTAAATTGATTATTATAATTGTTAATCATTATTGATCATTAAAATTCGTCCGTATTTACAAATTTTCTTGTGGTGTTTTAAAAATTTAATCCATATCCTTCTCTAATATATTGATTCAAGAGTGAATTCTTAATGAATACATTATTTTTTCCAATCAGAAAGTAGCGCACACTCACAACATATACCAAACGTTTTATCTAGCTCTATAAAATAAAAACTACAAATATCAAAAATTAATTAATTTTTTAAATTACTAATTAATTTCACATGTTTTAAATTTCATTCTAAAATTTATTCTTGGAAAATATAAAATTTTAGAACGTTTTAAATTTGAAACTATTTTTTTCTAAAAACTATCAATTTTTAAATCAGTATCACATTTTTATACATTCAAACTATTCTCTTTTTAAAAATATGATTTTGAATTTTAAATATAATTATGTTTTAGTAAAAACATTCTAAATTATTTGCTTAGAAAATAAATCTAAAATTAATTTTAATCTTTTTCTTTTAACATTAATCATATCTACTCAATAAAGGCCACTCTATGAAAGGACGCTGAGATGGAAAATAAGGCAGATGGAATGGTGCATGACCTAGATCAATTCATAATATACACACAAAACGTAATTGATCATAATATTATTATAATTTATTATGTTATATAAATTGAATAAAAATATTTAGAAAAGTAGTATATACACAAATTATTATATAAATATTATTATATTTATGTAAAAATATTAACTTTTTAACATATAAATCATTTTTTTCAAAATTTAATTATAAATTTAAAGGCACTTATAATTCTTTCTTCTCGATCTAAATCTCTTTTAATAAAATAAATACACAAACAAATATCGTGCGGACATTACGAATTTAAAACTATATAAGGAAAAACTAAATAAATAATTTAATATAAATTAACATTTTTTTCTATTTCTTTACTCAAATTAAACCACGTGTTTTGCAGAATTTACGGCTATGCAGGTGCATACATTGAATGGTAGCATGTGATATTGAAAGAGCCTTATCTCTTTAGGTAACGTAGTAGGTTGAAACAGCTAAAGCAATTATTTTAAGACTAAGAAAAAAAAATTAATATTAATATTCTTTTATTAAATCAATTATAAAATCATATTTAAAATAAACATATTTCAAATTTTTTAATATTAATATATTTCTATTAAAATAACAATAAAATTATTTAAAAAAATTATTAAAAGTTTTTTAATATTGAATTGATATAGTTTTATTAAATTGATTATAATTTTATATTTAAAAATAAAATAAAATAAAATTATTGATGTTTGTTAATTTTAATTGATATTAAAAGTAATATTTACTAAGTTAAAAAAATTTCAATAAAAAATAATTTTTTAAGAGAATAAAGATAATTAATTTTTTTTATAACTAATTTTGATTTTGATTTTTTGTTTATTTTTATGTGATTCTATGTGATTTTTGATATTTTTTTTCTGTCATTTCGTCTTTATTCTTTTTTTTTTTGAGGATTTTATTATATTTCATTGTTTGAATCTCATATTATTTGTGTATATTTTTTGTAATATCAATATTTTTATTTTTATTTTTTTTTAGTATCTTTTCTTTCTATTTGTATTATTATTTTTTATTCTATTTGTTGAATTTATATTAGTATTAGAAATGCATTTTTTTTTTGTATTTTTTGATTTATAGATTTCAAAAATTATTTTGCATATATTTTAGTGAGGACGTGAAATTTTTACTTTAATTGAAGTGTAGAACTATTTATTAGGTTATCATTTAGCCTTTTAATGAATAATAGAAATGACATTTCTAAAGAAATAAGTGAAGGAATACAAGTTGAGATTAAAAAACACCGTAAAAGTTAAATAAAATTAGTTACAACAATTTAATACATAATTTTACATAAAAAAACTTAAAAAAATAAATTTTAAATAAAAAGATATCATTTTTAAGTTTTTTTAGTCTTTCAAACGGTTGAGCCATCCTAAATTCATGTTTATTTGTTTAATTTTTCAACCAATCTTTTCGTGGGTTTTGCTTGTTTCACTTAATTTTTTAAATGAGTTTTTTTTATTAATTATCATTATTTTCTATTTTAATGTAATTTGTTTATTTGTTAACGAGATTAAGAAAATAAGATAAATCAAAACGTTTTAATTTAAATACAAAATTATGTAAATAAATAAAATGTTACGTGGTTGGGTAGGTTTCCTTAAATTAAGGACATAGAGATAACAAGTGTATTGACGAGTTACAAGTATAATTTATTTTATAGAGAAAAAAGATATTATCATCATATATTCTCACCATTTTTAGATATATTTCACATAAAATCTTCTTTGTTTATTTTATACTTTTAATCAATATAATATTTTATGATACTCAATTATAAAAAATGTAACATACCATGAATAGTGTCCACAAAAGTTTCAACATGAAACTCGTGCTACAAAACATCATTTTCACGCTGCATATGACAATACGATTACTACGAGGTTGTTTTACCCTATTGTCCTAGAATGATATATACTGAAACTACTGTATAAATATTCCATTTTGTTTCAACTCTATTCTAATTCATTCTGTGTGCTACACCTTTTCACATAATTAAAATTTATTGAAAATCATTAACTGTAGGTTATGTACTTTTTAATTGATTTTAATTGTATTTTAGTTATTAATAAATAAATAAAAACGTTTTAGATAATTCATCACTCTTAGTAAATGTTTTAGTTACTCTCGATGAATTTTCATGCTTCCATTATATAGATATAAATATAAATACATTGAGAGAAGAAATCAATTTAAAAATAATAATAATATGTATTATATTATATAGTTTATTATAATATATGACTTTTAATTATTCTATATCTTTTCCGTTTTGTTTTTTTTTCTTGATTTTGAGATTTTGTTTTTGTGAATCTGGTTAATTTGATTGTTTTGGGTTTCTTAGATATGGTTACGAACTTTATGTATTTTAACTATAAAACTGATATTAATATTGTTATTAATTTAACGTATAAAATTTTGTAAAGGAAATTTTTTATCATACTCGATATTTTCACAAACACGTTTGCTGCAGAATATATATTATATATATATATATAAAGAATTTCCTCACTTTTGCAACTATTCTTAACATGCCCTAATCCTTTTACTAACTATCTATTACAGTATATTTTAAAAAAAGTTTCGAAAAATCGTTAAAAGTGAATGAATGGTGTAAAACCAATCTTATTAGACAATTAATCGAGACAATTAATCAAACATGAGAGAGAGAGAGATTTTTTTGACCCATCTTTAATCCACCACTCTCATCACCCTTAGATAATCTATTTTAGTTTTTTGTAGTGATGTGATGTAATGATCTAAGGGTGATGAGAGTGATGAATTAAAAGTTGGTCAAAAAAATGGGTTAAAGTATTATTATCCATTTTTCATTAATTAAAGACTGAATGATACAAGAGGTTTTATGCAGGTACAATATAATATATTTTGGATTACTACAACATACCCCCTAATTCAAAATGTTAATTGATTTCAGGCACAATAAATCTTTGAGCTTTTTAAACTTGTTATGTCTTAAAACTTTATGAATTTATCAGCTACTACTTGATCTTCTGTAAAGCAGTATACAAGCTTCAATTTGCCCTTGTAAATTTGATCTCTCAAAAAATGAAATTTTGTTTCTATGTCTTTAATTCTACCATGACACACACATGGTTTTTGGATAAGCTAATAACAGACTTATTGTCTACCAAAAGCTAAATGGTATTCTACACTCAAGCTTAACCTCTTCAATAAATGCTTCAAGCCACAAACATCGACAAGTTGTTTTTGCTAAAACAATGAATTATGCTTCACACCAGGATAATGCCACTACATTATGTTTTCTAGAACACTATGAAATTTGTGCTTGCATGTATTTGAAGAAGTAGCCAAAAGTACTCCTTCTATCACCCTATCTCCACATTGTCGGACTAGACTTTCATAATCCCTTCATCTTGATTTGTTTCTCTTGGAAACATAAACCAAGTTCTATTGTATCCTTCAGGTATCTTATTATATGCTTTGCTGCAGTCAAATGTGGTGCTCTGGGGTCACTAATGAATTGATTAACCGGTCCAACACCATAACTAATATCTAGTGTACTATTACAAACATATCTAAGTGGTCCTACAATTTGTTTATACAAAGTCGCATCAACCATCTTTCTCATTTGTTTCTTCTATAAGTTTCAAGTTAGCAATAATTGGTATTGGTGTAGAATTGTAGCTTGTCATATTAAATTTCTTCAAAATTTCATTAATGTACCTTTTCTGACGATTCAAAATTCTTTTAGAGTGTGTTTGAATTCAACGCCTAAAGAGTAATTCAGAACTTCCAAGATCAGTCATATCAAACTCAAAGTTCATTCTCTCCTTGAACTGCTTGATCTCAGTTTGTGAGTTTCTTGTTGCTATCAAATCGTCAACATATAAGTATATTAGTAAAATTCTGATGTGAGATAGCCTTCACATATATACCATACTCTACTATGCATTTACTAAATCTAATCTACAGCTAAAACAAATCAATACATTTGTTCCAACATTTGTTCCAAGCACGTAGTGCTTGTCTCAGGCCATATAAAGTTTTTTGCAGTTTAAACACCTTTTGTTCTTTTGCTCTTCTTTCAAATCCTGGTGGTTGTTTCACATAAACCTCTTCCTTTAGAGGTCCATTTAAGAAAGTTGATTTAACATCCAACTGACTTATCTCCCAATTCCTCCAACTAGCAACAACTATAACAAGTCTCACTGTTTCTAGCCTTGCAATTGGTGCATACACGTTTGTGAAATCAACACCAAGTTTTTGCAGAAAGCCTTTTGCAACTAGCCTGGCTTTATGCTTTATTATACTACTATTTGGCTTGAACTTGGTCTTAAACACCCACTTAACATCAATAAGATGTTTATGTTGTGGCAAATTCACAAATTCCCAAGTTTTGTTCTTTTCAATTGACTTCAATTCTTCAAGCATACCCTCATTCCACTCTCTTATATTAAGAGTCTGCTTCCACGTTAATGTTTATGCATCATCCAGAAACGCCAAATGCACAAGTTTACCAGTGTCTCCAACCTTTCTATCAGCCAAAACTTCATGATCTGTGAGCCTAGTGGAAGGAAAACTCAACCTCTGTGACCTTCTGGTATTATGAGCCTCATTTGTGCCACTAATTAGAGTGGCAATCTTATGTTCAAGAATATAAGGGATTCTTCTTTGTAGATTAATAAACAATTACATCTCTATTGATTAACTATCTTATTCTTATCTGGACTATACAGTTTTTAAGCCCATGTTGGATGATATCCAACTAATATGAGAGCCTCACTCTTGTCCTCCAACTTCTTTTTCCTCTCGTCTGGTATATGTCTATGACAAAGTGAGCCAAAAATCCTTAATGTTTAGAGGGTTTGTCTTCAGACCTTGCCTATTCAGGTGTACACTCTTGAAAAGCTTTTGTAGGGCATCGATTTAGCATATATGCAACAGTTAAAACTTCCTCTCCCCAGAAATAATGAGGCAACCCCTTTCCCTTGATCATGCATATGGTCATGTCAAGTAATATCTTGTTTCCTCTTTCGGCTAATCCATTATGTTGGGGTGTGTAAGGAGCTATCACTTCATGCTCTATTCCCTTTGGTTCACAAAACTCAATAACTTCTCTTGAGTTAAACTCATTCCTTCCATCAGTTTTGAATATTTTTAATTTTAAACTAGATTTCCTTTCTGTTAGAGTGCAAAATTTCACAAAAATAGGAAAAAACTTCCTTCTTTTCCTTCAACAAATAAATTCATATCTTTCTAGTCCATTCATCTACAAAGACAAAAAAAACTTGATACTTCCAAGTGATAACATCAAAGGGGCCACACACAACCGAGTGACAACAAGATTCATCTTCACTACTGCTTGTAGGACCATTAATAGTACACGCTCTGAGTTAGGATTGCCTTCATCTTATGCCAGATGTGCTTTATCATCTTTCTTGTTCTTTTTGATCGTGTTATTGTGCCGACATTCATTGGAATAATGACCAAATTTATCACATGTATAACATTGGACCTTTCTTTTCTCGTAGGGCTTCTTGCCTTTACCTCTAACTTGTTTGCCTCCTCTAGCACGAGCACTTTCTTTCTGGGTATTACATTCTCCTCACTGAATTACTTAGAGAACTCTTCATTTTTTCCTCCACTTCTGCCACCCCTCGATCTTCCTCTTCTATGATAATGTTAGTTTTTACCATTATCTGAGTCATATTTTATCAACAAAATCAACTCTTATATAGCTTTGAACCTACTGAATCCTCAATTTTATCTTGCTTTTGTAAATAAATACATTTTGGGTTACATTGATATAATTTTACAACTAATCCCCATTTTTTGTATCCATTTGTAGACAAGAAGCTTTGTTCCAAAACCCAAACAAAGGAGTGACCTTGAGTAGCAAGAAGAAGATAAAAAATACAATAAAAAGGAAGACCAAGCCATCGTCGGGCGAACCAGGACCATGTGCCAGCCTGATTCAAGGGAGTCAGCGCCTGGCGGCACACTCATTCCCACCAGGCAACACACATTCCAGTGGGCCAGTGCCTAGCATGACTTGTAGGGTGTCGAGCGGCAAACACAGTTCTTGTCTTCTCATTTTGAGGTCTCACTTGGTAGTGTAAGGTTCCACCAGGTGGCACTTTCGCTTGTGTGGCAAGTTGGCCCTTTTTCTTCTAATTGTTTCAAGGGAAACTCATCTTGAACATTTTGGAGCTCGAACAACACGATTTGGAGCGCTTGGAGGACTGTTAGGCTTGTGGGAACTATCCCTTCTTGCTCTTTGTATCTTCTTCCTCTTCCATCTTCATTTTGTAAGGTTGTGCCCTCCATAACAATGGAAAGCTAAACCCATTTTTTTGGGGGTAGATGTAGCCACTAAACTCTCATGTATTTGTGAATGTTTTGAATATACATATGAGTGTATATATATATATATATATATATATATATATATATATATATATATATATATGTTTCTTTCATTAATTTCTAGTATCTTTGTTTCTTTACTTAATATTTACATAGTTTTGACTATTCATTGCATAATATTTGGGTCATTAGGTATTGGAAAATATCTCTTGAAACCTAGACTTGGAACAAGATACTTAATGGAACTTGTATCTAGGAATGGACCTTGACCCATTAGTTGTCTTAAACTTTAGTGTGTAAAGCCGGTTTGCTTCTTAATAAGGAAACCTAAACTCATTCAACTAAGGGATTACGGTTTGAGTAGACTTGTGGATTGACATTAGTAATTTAATGGAGAAAATTTTTAGTGTTTTATATGTGTCAGAGTGAAGTCGATGAAATCTAACTCCAACAATATCAATCCATTGCATTTCTAGTCTTTTCCATATTTTAGAGTTTCAAATATCCAAGTTCACCTTTTACCTGTTTATGCAAAATTTACTTTCATGTACAAAAACTGAAATTATGGATTCATTCTTTAGTTTAAATTAATTATTAATTGCACGATTATTTAGTATACACGAGTCTCTTGGGAAACGATATCCCGGTCTTACTAATTACTACTTGCGCGACTTGGTACACTTGCCAAAGTCTTAACATTCTACGACCACGACCTCTAAATCTTTGATGATCAACTCTGGTTTGGAAAGGTTGATCGACACTTTTCTCCCTGTTTTTCTCTCAATTAATCTATGTTCATGAGGCTTCAGTGAGATTTTGTAGTTCTTCAACGAACATCATCTCAAGATCCTTAGACTCCTCACAACAATATGATCAAATTGAGGTGTTAGGGTTCTGAGTATTTTCGCCACTATCTTGGTGCATTTCACTAGTTCATCATACGTTCTTATAGAGTTAACCAACACTTGTAGTATTCTAACATATTTTGCAATTGACTATTGTTCTAACATGCACAATAGCTCATACTGTCTTTGTAAGTATTGCAATTTAACCTTCTTTACCTTCCCAGAATTACCATAAGTTTTCTGCAAAATATCCCATAACTCCTTTGACGTCGTGGCTTTGGAAATTTTCTAAAAGATGGAAGCACACACACATTGATGTAATAACATTCTGGCTTAGTAGTCTAATCTTCTACTTTCTTTGTATCACTCTTCACTTCATCTGTGGCATTCTTGGAGGGTTCTTGAAACCCTTTCTTTACTATCTCATCCATTTCTTGGAAGCCAAGAATTGCCTCCATTTTGACGTACCAATCCTCATAATATTTGGTCATCGAACAAAGGCAAATTACCAAGAATCAACCCTTCAGCAACCATGAAAGCCAATACGCGCAACAAACTTTACATTTCACCCCTTGGTGATTTCTTTCTGAAATGCACCACACTAAACAACCCTTTTGTTTGAAGGTGAGCTTTGGATACCACTACTATAATGAGATAATGATTGACACAATTAATCAAACACACGTACAACAAAGAAAGAGAGGAGAAAAATAGAGAGTATTTCTCATTAACCAAAAACTAAATGATACAAGAGGTTTTGTACAGAACTAAACTTAATAACGAGTAATTGTTATAATCAGTTATTATTGTTACAATATATTTTGGATTACTACAACACCCAGCGCCAGTAGAAGGGCGCCCACCGCCAAAGCTCTAGAGGCCATCCTTTTTTCCTATCAAGGTGGCACTTGGCGTTAGGAGCGAGTGCGAACGAGGTCTAGGAGGCCCACACATGTTGTTTTTATGTTTTCTTGGATTTGTTGCTTGTGATTAGGCGTGTTAATTTTTTTTTTAGTTCAGCTTACCCTCGAACTATAAATAATGGGCTACCTTGTTTGTAAAAGACATATTTGAGTAAAAGAAAATTTGAGTTTTTCTCTTAAGTCTTGAGGTTCTTCTTCGAACCATCAATCCTTATATTTGAATCTTCGATTCAAAGTGGCGAATCTTCCTTAATTATTTTGGAATATCCTTCAAGTGGCGTGACTTCCTCCCATTCCGAAATCTCTCGAATCGACGTCCCCAATTTCCCTCTTTTATTATAGGGTTCATCCCCATTTTTGTCGAAGATGATTTCCACCCCTAAAATCATTTGAAACGAGACTTACATCAGTTGATATTAGAGTTTGTTGTTCATGTTTGTTTTTATGTGCACAGAGACATGCTTAAGGTGACTTTTGGTGATTTTTAGTGGCTTAACAAGTACAATTTTCAAGTCTGGAACAACACAGTTTTTCTTTTGTGTTTGGATGTGGATTCTGCTAATTTGGAAACAAACATAATAAATGTTGTTTTGGTGACAAGTTGATGTTGTCTTACCCTTGGTTTTGGTGCTGATTTGAGACCTGGAACAACAATCAATTGTTGTTGTTTTATTCATGTTTAACTGTTGACATGATTTTGTGGTGATATTTTCTACTATTTAGGCTTCTATTTAAGGTGGTTTTTGTTGCTTTTTGTGGTAGTATGGACATTGTTATGGTTTTTATCCATGGTGTATATGGTACTTATTTTTGGGGCAAATTTATTGTCAATATAAGTCATCTATCTTGATTCATAACTTTGTTTGAGTCTTTTGTCCATCATTTCTCTGAGTTTGATTTTCCTTGGATTCTTGTGTTGTGAGGACAATGTACCTTGAGCTTAATTGTTGAAAATATTGCTTGTGGGAATTTGAATTGATCATCACAATTTAGCTTGAGCACTTTGTTTCACATTTCTAGTAGTAGTTCTAAATACACTATTTAGATTATTTTTGTCTTTAAAAGTGATTTTCTCGTTGTCATAGTCTTAGTTTTGTCACAAATTTACTCTCTTTGGTTTAACCATTTCTTGATTTTGGTGCTTTTTAGTTTGTCTTCAAATTTCCTTGGTTTTGTCATAGAGTTTTCCTTTCCTTGATCTCTTAAGTCGAGCTAGATCTGTTAGATCTTTCACTTTAATATTAAATTCTTGTTGGGTTGATTAAAGATTCTTTGAAAAGCTAAATAGGAATTTGAGAGAGAGTGAATACATTTTGAAAAGTGAAACACGAGAGAATTGAGTGTAAACACGTAAGAAGTGGTAAAGTTTATTTGACAATTTTATTTGTATTACTTGTGCTAACCACTTACTTTATTTGGTGTTAATTCTTGTTTTCTATCTCTCAATGCATGATTTAGCAAATTTAAGCAGTCCACAATATTTTATAAACGTTCGACCTTGGTGAAGGATATCAATGTTATTGTGTCCAGAAAGTTAAATAACTAAGTTGCCTATATTGAAAAAGATTACAAACATAACGAAAGTCCATATCCTTAACATATCTATCTTTTCATTTACAAAGTAATTCCATTTCTTTTATTCCAAAATACATTAAACAATTGCAACACATTAAGTTATTTTTATATAGTTCCGGTACGATGAATTGTTGAAACTAGGTCACGAGAGACAAATACCGCTCCCATCCGTTGATATTAGTGATGAGAGACAAATATCTCATATTTTAGTAAATATTCATGCAAAACCAATCATATATTTTTATTTTAAAATATACAATTATTTGAGAAGAATCGACTATAAAATAAAAAAAAATTAATTTCTTGTTAAATATCTCATAAGTGTAGAAAACTTTACGGCGTCAGTGTAAAACTTTTCAAAATATTCAAGATATCTTTGCTATCGAACAATACAAAATAGTGTTAAGGTTATTTTCTATTGTCATATTCTGATAGGTTATATATATTTTCATCATATATATGGTATATAGTTATAGTTATGGTTATTGAGAGATTGTGGTTCTATATGGTTATATGACATTAGTCTTACATATATAAGACCTTAGACACTACTTTTATACAAAAACTTTAAGACAATGTTATTATGGGTCTTTATTCTTATATAGTGTTTAATTTTGTCTTTTTTATCCAATGTAGAAACTTTTTTTTTTATTCAGACTTGAACTATTAACTATTCTCGATATATCTACTTTAAAACTAAGAAAACAAACTACTAGGGATATTACCCTAATACCCCTATCTGATTGGCTGACACGTGTCCAATTAAATGGTTTTTTCGTCAATTTGGTGCCCTTTATGAATGGTTTGAGCAGTTGAAGACGTAATGACATTTTTGTCCCTGTTTTCTGCTCCGTAGTTTATTTGGGTTTGGTTATTTCGTAATTTTGCATAGTTTTAAATGCATCTCAAACTGATTTGACGAGCTTTCATTTCGACGCAGAGGCTTGGTTTGAATGCAGAAGCTTGCTTTGGAAGGAAGTTTACTACATAAATATGGAAGAAGTTATGTTATTAGTTTTTGTTTGTTGTTTTCCAGTTCTTTCTTCCTTCCGTTTTTTATCCTTACTCCAGGTATTTCTATATATTTTCTGTATATTCTCCTTCCTTTTGCAGTCTCTATCAAATTTATAGTTTTCTTTCTATTACTTCTTCAAACCCTCACGATCTCTGTCAAATTTTATTTTCTTTTTGTTACTCCATTAATCCCTTACGAAACTCTATATATTTTTTTGCTTTCAGTGATTCCATCAAATTGCAATCTTTATTTCAAGTTGATTATTTATTTTGTTGTATCAATTCCTTTTTTCACAGAAAAATAAACCTTGATGTTGATATATTATTTTTGTTATGACAGATAGTACTTCACCATCTCTCATCGTGAGGTATGTATTTTTTTCAAAGTTATGTTATTCCTTCTTCACGAAATCCTCTTTCATTCTCTCTTTTCAATCCAAAGTTGTTAACTTTATTTGATTTTAGGGTTTCCCTCTTTTTAATTTTTCTTCATTTTTATTTTTCTTTTGTTAATGTTGCTATTAATATTCAGGGATTTGTCAGTATATTTTTTAGGGTTTTAATCTATTATTGATTCTTTTCGTCAATTTTTTTTTAGTGCAGGACTTTTATTCATCAAAGAATAATACATTGGTATGGTGTTAGTGAAAAGGTATGTTCTTAGCATTTGAAGTTTTATTTTCTTAGTTTCTTTTATGCTTTTAATTGTTATCGTCAATTTTAGTTGGTATACAATTTATATTCACATCTTTTAAAATATTGATTTGTTACTTTTAATTGTTATATGGAAGTGTCCTGTGTTCTCAAGTTTTTACAACTACGTTTTTTCTGTACACTTAAAAGGCATGATTTTTTGGGAATTTAGTTCATGTGATTTGAATTTGTTTGTGTATGGTTATCTATTAATGGAAGTGTGAATGGAATGGTTTTGCTATGGAAAGTTTGAATTTCCTATTTATTTCTGTGTAACAATTGATGATAGATTTATGGGTTTGTAAAATAGTTGCAAGTGTGTTTTGGATGGGTGCTTACAAAATTGATTTTCAGAATTGATTTTCTAAATTGTTGACAACTATTCCGAAGTTTAATATTTCGGTCAGGTTATGTACTAATCTTTGAGGTTCATATGTTCTTGACTTGGTTACTAATATTTGACCTGCATCAATCACATATTGGCTTGATGGGTATCTTGGTCGCAAGGTACTATTTACTCATTCCAAGCCAATTGAATCCAAACCCCACCACATTTTTTTTTTGTTTTCAACATTTGAAGTTATAAACCAAGCCTTATTATTTTATTAACTATTATCTTTTTTGTCATGTATATGAAGTTGAAATCTTCATTTGGGGCATTTCTAAATCCAGTGGCTGACAAGGTATTTTTTTTTCTATCCTATTTCATACGAACATATTTCATGAATTTAAGCCTTTTTGGGTTTGTACATGTCATGTGAGGTTGAAGCATGGAAATTATGTTCAGTTGCTTGGATATTGCTTTAATGGAAGTCCCCGTATTCTTACTTTTGAGTTTGCAACTAATGGATCTCTTCATGATATGTCCACACCTATGGAGTTTAGTTTTTTTTTTGTTCGTCTCTTGCATTTTCTGAGGGTTGCAAGGGCTGAAGATTGGAAAATTGGACTTGGTTATAGGACGAACACACTTGATTGGATTTGGAAGGTAATAGTTTTATTGATTTCTGACTTTTGATGTTTTTAAGTTCCCATTTTCATTCCATGAGCAT
The DNA here is from genome assembly GCF_004118075.2 of Vigna unguiculata. Classification (NCBI taxonomy): domain Eukaryota; kingdom Viridiplantae; phylum Streptophyta; class Magnoliopsida; order Fabales; family Fabaceae; genus Vigna; species Vigna unguiculata. The sequence goes on from NC_040282.1 coordinate 34,966,765, forward strand.
CACAAATAAATAATTTAATTAGTTTTTTTTAATGGTTTGTTGATTTGTGTGGTTTCATATATTTCAGGTGTGTGGACAATCAATTATCTATTTCTAGTGGTTATGTTGGAGTTTATTTTTAGGATTTCATATTGTGTTTCTTAAGCTCTCCATTTTGTAATATTTCTGAAGTTGTTGGACTCTATTTTCTTATTATGTCATTTAGCTATGATAATGATTTTGATATACGACATTTTTTTATAATTTTAGTGTATATTCAAAAACAAGACCCTTCAAATGCTGGCCAATCTTAGATGATCATTTGCTTCATATTGGTTCAGATTAAAAACTTGGGTATGTATTAGTGAATTTTTTTGAAGAAATTGCATTCCTCTGTGTAGTTTTAGTATTATTTGCAAGTTATCTTCATTCTTTTAAGCATATTATTGCCAAGATATAGGATTTAATGTTTTACATTAGATTTTTTTTTTGCAATGATAGGAGCTCCTCGCTATTATGTTGTTTGTTGAATTTGAAACTTAAAGGGAGATGTTACTCACATATACGTCGTGGTAAAATTGTTTAACTTTTAACTTATAGAAGCACACAAAAAATCAGAACCTACCATTTAAGTTTTGAATGTTTACTTTTGAAAACAATAAAATGCAAGCAAGTGTAGGTTTGATATATGTTTTTAACTTCAGCATATTGAATTGAAATCTATTCTTTTTATTGTTATATCACAAGTTGATATAATTGGAAGCAAGTATTTTAGAAAATCTATACTTTCAATTTTTTATTGTTTGTTTTATTTTTATTAGCTATGTTGATATTGTTATTGACTTTTAATCTTATTCACCTTTCAATTGTGCATATTAGTTTTAAATATTTGTTAATGACATCAATACTAACTAATATTTTGTACGCATTTTAGTTTATTTATATTGAAATATGTACGCATTTAGATTTGCGAGAGTTATTTGGGTTTCCATCAGATAATCAATTTTGTGTTTCTGGTGGTTATGTTGGAGCTGAGTTTCAGGAGTTCATGTTGGGTTTCTTACTCTCCTCATTTTTTAATATTTGACGACATTATCTATCTCAACGTGAGAATGCTTAATACAGTTATTATGTTAAATATTTTTTAATTACATCAATACTAATATTTTGTACGCATTTTAGTTATTTATATTAAATTTTGTACGCATTTAGATTTGTGAGAGTTATTTAGGTTCTCATCTCCATTCCATTAGCATCACAAATAAATAATTTGATTAGTTTTTTTAATTGTTTTTTGATTTGTGTGGATTCATATATTTCAAGTACTATAACATACTATTTGTTATCGGAGAATCAATTTTGTGTTTCTGGTTGTTATGTTGGATCTAAGATTCAGGAGTCCATGTTAGGGTTTCTTAAGCTCCCCATATTTTAATATTTGATAAATAGTTGGACTCTATTTTCTGATAATGTCATCTAGCTATGATGATTTTGAAATAAGACATTTTTTTTAATGTTTGTGTATATTATTTTTATGCAGACTTAGCTATATGTTTAGTGATAAAACACCTAATGAAATTCATTCAAGGGAATTGACTGATGGATTGAGAGTTTAAGTATGATCATTGTGTTTGGACTTAAAAAAAGAAAAAATAAGTTTTTTTTATTCATTTCCATTTGTTTATTAACAATCTTTCTTTCACAATTTAGGTAGTAGATGAGTTGCTCAATAGGTGGTAGGAAAAAAATGGTAAGTTTTGTAATTTGAAGATGTATTATTCCTTTGGATTGTGTTTTTTTTATTCGTTACCTGTATTATGGTTGATTGTGTTCTTCTTCTTTGGTCTCAAGTGCGAATGCTATAGTTGTTTGACGTCACTTTGGTCTCAAACGCAAATTTCTACTGAACTTTCATCAGGTGGGATTTTAGTGTTTGATTGGAGTGCTTGACTCTTAAGTTGGATTTTAGTATTAGATCCTTCAAATGCTGGCTAACCTCATCAGATGTCTCATTTATTTTTTTCTAACAATCTTAGATGATCCTTTGTTTAACATTGGTTCAAATTAAAAACTTGGGTATGTATTACTAATTTTTTTAAGAAATTGTCTTCCTTTGTTTAGTATTAGTATTATTTACAAATTATTTTCATTATTTTAGACATATTGTTAAGATGTATATTTAATTTTTTACCTTAGATTTTTTTATTTTTCATTGGCAATGATAGGAGCTCCCCACTGTTATGTTGTTTGTTGAATTTGAAACTGAAAGAGAGATGCGACTAACATATATGGCAGGGTAAAATTGGTTAACTTTTAACTTATAAAAGCAAAATTTGATGGCTCCACAACAAATTAGAACCTACCATTCAAGTTTTGAACATTTAATTTTTATAACAACAATCTGCAAGTGTAGGTTTGATATATGTTTTTTACTCGACCAGATTGAATTGAAATCTATTTTTTTATTGTTATCTACTTAAAAACTAAGAAAACAAACTACTAGAGATATTACCAAAACACCTCAATCTGATTAAACGTAAGATTTATGGTTTTCTTTGTTTCATAAATCTATTTTTTCTAATTTGTTGCTCTTGACTTTTTTTGGTCCTTTTTTTTTCTTCTTCTTCAGGAACTATGAGTGATGTTGATGCTGGAATATGTTGTTACCGTTTCAATTGTGCTATTATTAAATGGTAATATTTATAGTTTTGTTTGTTTTTAAAATCCAATTTTTTAATATGTTGTTCTTGACTTTTTGGGCACTTCTTTTTCTTCTTCCTCAAGGACGTTTGCCACTACTATTTTTAAAGGTAATATGTTGTTTAGCTTTTAGATTCTTTGAGAATATCACAAATACATTATATAAATACTTAAGCATATCAATTGTGTTGGATTTTTTTATAGTCTGCTTCTTTATGTAGTTGGATAAGAAGAACTAATAAGCCAGTCTAATAAAAATGTAAGATTTTTCTTTCACTTTCTCTTTCTTGAATGTTGGTTCCTTCTTTGTGCTTGATTTTCTCTAATTTTAATGCTTGAAATCTTCTAGAACAAAGAAGAGGTTTTGAACCCAGAAAAAGAAATATTGTGAAACAAAAGTTACCCAAAAACATGTAAGTTTCTATTCTCAATCTTAAGCTTTTACTCTCAATCTTTAGTCCAAGTATTTCTTCGACATTATACCATAATAATGGCAATGCTTCAGTTTTCTATGTTACCTTTCTAATTCTTCATTTTCTTTCTCATCTTCTTTTCTTTGGTGGGTTCTATAAAACAACACTGTGTAAATTAAGATCGAAAGGGCCAATTTGTAGTTAAAGGTAAATATTTCCCTATGACCATCAAGAGGTAAAGTTTTTTCATCCTGAAAGTAATAGTTTACATATACATTATACTTTTTGGTATTTTCTAATGGTTGATTCAGTTCCATTCCCAGGTTAAAGATTATATTAATATTTTTAGTCTGAGGATTTGTGTTTGGTTGTTTTTTGGTGTTGGGTTTTTGAAAGATGGGCATGACTAATAAACTCACTCTTGCTTAAGATGCACATAATTCATTAAAAACTGCTTGAGACATGGATGCTATATTGGTGGTCATGAAGTTGATCAAACCATTTAGTAGAAAGTTGGATATCATTGTGTTTAAACTTTGGTAGGACAATTGTTGACGATACAAATTATCTCATCTATGCATTTTTATGGTATGAAAAATGTTGCTTTGGTTATGTACCAACAAATAGTTGGCACAAACGCACACTTAATTGAAATTAAATTAATTGTTCTGTCCACCATTATTTGTATGCACATAACTTTCTTTAATGTGGAATATATAACCATTTTTCTCTGACCACTTTTATCTTTCGTAGTTTTTCAATCTTTTTTCTTGCTGGAAAAGTTGTGGTGGTTGGTGGCTGTAGATTGGGAAATGATCCAAATGGAGGTAACTAAACATGTTCAATTCTCCTGGAAGTGAAAAAGTATTTGGTGCATGACAATTCTATGTTAGAAGGGTTTTGGGAGCAAATGAAAAATCATAGCAGTGATGTTAATGACTTGTGCGGAAGGGATGTAGAATCTGAACTGATGAAAAATGAAGATGATGACGACATTGTTGATATTCCGTAACTGTAGATGATGATAAATGTGTGTAGACAATGGACTGAAGATGAATAGCATTTTAGTAGTTGTTGATTATGAGAAAGTGAAACAGTAATATATGGAAAGGATAATTTTTGTTTTTGCATCCTAAATACTTCTCTTTATTGGTTTATTTTAAGTATTTTTGTTTCGATTATTAGATTTTAACAATTTATATGAGTGCTTGCTAATGAGTGCATTTCAGAAACTTGGCTAAGACCTTTTTATAAGATGCAAGAGGTGAGAAATGAAATGAAGTATTTATATTTAAAAGATTTTGTAAGGGTTAAGGAAAGTTTTCCCACTGTGTTTGTTTGTTTTCAAAATATAAAGTTGGGTGAGTAATTGAAGGACTTGAAATATGGTGGACTGTAGTATCATAGATTTTTCCCCGCAGCTTCAATGGAGTTCCAACATGATTTACATCATTATTATTATTACTATAATCATTATTTGTATTTTATTATTATTACTAATATAATTATGATTATTTTTGTTATTATTATAAACATTGAAATTAGAATTAACCTTATTAATATTGTTATTAGTAATAAACTAATATGTTTAAATTATTCCTATATCATTAATTGTACATAGTCTTAGAGATATTAGGAGACGTGTCAAGAAGGCAACATAGCCAAAGTTATATAGATAATGTTGATAGTTAAATTAGGATAACATATTTGATTCTATTTAAATTTTTATTTTCATATTTATAAATTTGTAAGTAAATTTAATATTTAAAATTTAATTTTTGTTACAATATTTTTTATTAAAATTTAATAATAAATTATATAAAATTATAGTCTCAAATAAAATATCATTATCAAATTATATTTCATTTATTATCACATGAAATATTTGTTAAAGTAAAAAATAAACAATAAAAGAATCATGACAAAATACGCTAAACTCATGATAGAGAAAAACAAAAATAAAAAAACTTATACTTTATTCAAGATTAACTTATTATAATAATTTTTTTCACAGCAAAATATGACAGATTTTTGACTTGCTAATATGCAAACACCTGGGTCATTCCTCCCTAATAATCCAAAACACAATTCATTTATCAGAGAAATTTTAACAAAACAAAAATGAGTCATACTCAAGCCAAATTCCCTTAAATCCCACACGCTCTCAACATGTTTGTTTCGGTGCATATAATTTGCATTCATGAATTCATCATAAATTCGACCCATCAATCCTGATCATGTAACTGTGGGTGCATTCTTGAAGGCATGCACTAAAGTTGGCTAGGAGTTTTTTTTCTCCTATATCACTATTTTTACTATACTTTCCTATGAATATGTTATATTAAAGTGTTGTTTTCATTATACTTTAGTGTGGATCTATTTAATTTAAAAAATATTTTATAGAGCATGCATAATGAAATATACGAATTTGGATTGAAGGTCTAATTATAGCACAATAAAGTGTATTTCAATTACGTATTAACAGTTTTCTATTAAGAAAAGTGACAAAGTCTCATGTTTTCCAAAATTATCATATTTTCCCACATTCTAAGTAATAATTATAGCTAAAAAATAATAGATATGGATGTAAAAGATTTTTCTTTTACGGGATAAAAATTAACCAACGAAATTTTTCTAACATTTTATTGACCAGAGAAATTTTCTTAGGATCATTTGCACAGCCTTTAGGTGGTACAAAGGAGTTAACTTTAATTTATTTAATCTAATCATAAAATATTATATAGATCATATAAATTATACTTTTAAAAATAATTTCATAGGTTAAGACATATAATTAAATTACAAGTTATATACACGTATGTGTGTACACAACTAACATTCATTCTTTGATTATATATTAATAAAAAAATATCATACTATTTATAATTATATTAATTTTCTTAATATAATTTTAAATAATAATAATAACGTACATATACATATGTCTCAATACCAACCACTACTTATTATTAGTTGTATTCTATGATGTACCGATTCTTTAATTTGGGATGTCCGGCAGGTATACGTGTCTGACACATATTCATGTTCGACATGTATCCGTATCTGATACTTTAAGATACTTTATTAATACTTATCATGTCATTTACAAAGTCATAATACACTATAAGAAAATCTTTGAATAATGACCAATTTTAGTGACAAAAAATAATTAGTCACTATAGTGATCAATTTATGTACCAATTTATAAACTAAACACTACTGGCAACTAAAATAGTTCAATAAATTATAATTGGTCTCTAAATTGATAAATAAAATAATTTTTATTATAAATTAGTTTCTAAATTGGTCACTAACATTAGCTACCAAGGTTTTGACTACTAAAATAATTGGTTTCTAATTAGAAAATTGGCCTCTAACATCTTTTTTGTTACTAAAATTGATCATTATTTAAAAGTTTTCTTGTAGTAGTGATATTTTTATGATGATAATAATTTATTACTAAGAATACTTTTGATTAGTTATTTAATTGTTTTCATACCATTATTCTTTTTTACTGGATCCATAATATTATTATTATTAGTATTAGTGTTAATATTAGTATTAATCAATATTCAGTATTATTATTACTTTTATTATTAATATTAATGTTATTAATAATATTACTATTATTTTGTATTAGTATTATAATAATTATAATTATCATTATCGTGGTTGTTATTCTTTTTATTATTATTTTGTTCAAGATTCTTAAAATATCTTATGTTTATATTTTATATTGAAAAGTGTAAACTCCACCTCAACTTTTTATATGGTTTAACTAAACATCACTAATCAATATTACAATTTAAAGCAAATAAATTTACATCTAAATATTATTAAATTATTTATTTAGATACTAATTATACATAATTATAACGCTTAAATATATATTTTTTATTTAAATATAACAATAATTATACAAATATTAAATTATCGGTCACCTTCCAATTCAATGCATTTTCATATTATATATAAACAAACTTATTTTTCCAGGATGAAAACAGGCTCAAGAATTTTGGAAATTTTAAGTGCATAATTATCTTGATATAGTCACAAAGTTGTCATACCCTTTTTCACTTAGGGTTAAACTTTTTCTTTAAACGCATACAAATCCACCCAACAATATTTTTTCTCTTAAAACATCATTTTCCATATATTACTTCAAAATTTGTAATTTTGTATTCTAAAATATTAAAAAAAAAACAATTCTTGAATTTTATATTTAAAATTTTAATTAATATATCCCTCCAAAATTATATTAACCAATATATGTGACATTTTAATACATAAATATTACAATAATAATAACCATAATATTATTTGTAACCAATACATTTATTGGTAAACATTTAAAAAACATAATATATTATTATTTCATCTAACAAAATATTTATGATTATTTGTAAGCAATTTTAAAGTAATTTATTAAAAAATAATATATTTTTATTCCAAGTAAAACAATATATAAAATTATTTGTAACTAATTTTAAAGTATTTCATTAAAAATTATAACGACAAATGTTAAAATAACATTGATCCATCCTGAATCTAATAATATCTAAATCTAATATTTTTTATTATTATTCGTATACACAATAATATTGTATAATGACAAATATAAAATAATTATTTCCTTTAAATATGACAATATTTTTTTTTATTTTACAAATACAAAATTAAAAAAAAAAAATACAGCACCCGTGCGTACACGGGTATAGCACTAGTTCATAGTGAAAATGATGTTTTCTGAAAAGTTTTCTGAAAGATGCTTTTTCTGTTGAAAACTTTTTGTGGACACCTGTTACGGTATGTGATGATTCACACGTCATAGGATTCTCCTACCTTTTTCCACCGATAGGTATTTTGTTGTATTAATATTATCACACGGAACTTCAGGTCCACACTCACATATTAGGATCACATCACAATTCATTGTATCTTTTTCATAAAACTTAATATGCTTAATTTCTGACTGAGGGAGCCTAATATGTTAAGGTAAACATATGGCTAAATAAGTAGGGTATATATTTTGCGTTAAATAACAAATATATACTAAACTTTTAGTTTTAGTTTTATCAAAATTAAATCTATTCAAAATTGAATTTGCTAACACATACAATAGACTAAGTTAAATAAAAATTTTCACCTACATTGAGCACTATAAAAAGCACATAAATATATTATTGTAATATTTTATGTTGAAGATTTTGTTTGGATCTTTTATATAATTTGTTTGTGATTGTGTGTGATTAACAAAAGAAATTTGTCACGAGACCAACTTTCGTAAAGGAAGAAGATTTTACTTTCTTTTTTAAATTAAAATATAAAACTTATTGTATAGAAAATAACATTTTATCTTTGTCAAGTGAAAATGATGTTTTCTAGCACATTTATTTTGCGTTGAAAACTTTTGTCGCCACTCATTTATAATATATTACATTCCAATTTATTTAGAATGACAATATCCAAGTGGGGCCCAGTTTTTCAATTATTTATATATTTATTTTAATCCATAATCATTTTGTACACGTATTTTAAAATCTCAAAAACGATATGTCTACGTTTATTTTGAAAGATTGCGGTAAAGAATTTCTACATTTTATATTTTTGTTGAAAACTTTGAATTATCTCACAAACCCAAAGCAATTAAATTAACAAGTGACAAAAAATTCTCAAAATCTTGAAAATAAAAGAACTCATAAAATATAATGATAATTGAATATTGACTTTTATTAATGAAGAACAATATATAAATTTATAGGGAACAATACATGGTTTCTATGTATTTATTTAAAATAGTTTTCATAAATGATTTGATGTAATTTTTTATCATACATTTAGTATGATGTTACGTTTATTTTTATTTTAATAAAAGAATTTATGTGATGAAAATTGTTGGATTTTAAGATTTCAACGTACATAACCAAGGTTAAACTTTAATTGATGTCTAATACGAGCTTATTTGGAATCTCACCATATCATATCATAAATTATATTATATGTTGTATATTCCTACAAGAGTTTTTAGAATTATCGACAAATTTTTATTGACAAAAAATAAATCTATATATAAACTTAAATTTACCAGTGAATTTTAGAATTTAAATTATTAATGAATATTTTTGTCAATAATGAATCTGTCAGTAAAATTCATTAATATGATCTATTAGTAAATTATAATTTGTATTATTGACGAATATTTTCGATAATATATCCAACATTCAATTTCGTCATTAATTTGTAATTTCTATTACCAATGAATTTTTTCATTTGAAAATCCGTCAGTAAAATGAGTAAAAAATTTCTTGTTAGGTCTGATGAAATTTTTTTATATATTAATAGGAGATGAGTGAGAAAAAGAAGAGAAGGAGGAAGACGAAGAGGAAGAGGAAGAGGAGGAGGAGGAGGCATGGTGGTGGTTCAATGACGGTGGAGCTAAAGTTGGAGGAGGGGGATGAAGAAGAGAAGAGGATGAGAAAAAGGAAGAGAAGGAGGAGCCAAAAGTAGTAGGCAACTATGACAGTAAAAAGGGAGAAAAGCCAAGAGGAAAGGACGACGAGGACGAGGAAGAAGAAAAAGGATAAAAAAGGAAAAAGAAGAGGAAAAGGAGGAAGAAGAAGACCAAATCATGATAATTACCGATGAATTTTACCAATAGTCAAAATTTATATTTATAATAGCTAGACCTTGTGAGAATGATGGAGTTTGTTACCAATGTAGCTATGGATCAAAGTTGGATGAATGCATGTCATGTTAGTGAAGACTATGAAAAATTGTTGACACAATTGTTGACAAGTTTGAAATTGTTGAGTTTAAAAGTAAGAAATTGATGGACTAATACAAGTTTCACAAAATTGTTAGCGTTGTTGAAAGAGATGTTTTCAAAAAATTAACACGTTACCTAATCATAATTACAAGGTAAAGAAAATTCAATGTTCAATGGATTTGGATTATGTTGATCACCTAATTATGTTGATTTTTTCAAATACTTAAAATTTCAATGAAAATTATTCATTTAGTATAAAATTATTAAATTTATAGTGATACTTGTTTCTTATTTGATTTTTAGTATGAATTTAAACTAAAATTTATATATTTTTGGATTTTGTTGATAATTTTATTGCAAAATCCATCACAAATAAGATTCATAAAATTTTTCTAAAATCTTAGAAAAAATAAAATTAAGATAAGCCATCAATAGTCAAAAGAAATAAATGTTAGAATGTATTAAAAATAATTTGAAATGTTCTTTTTGTATTAAAATACATGAATTTGGGTTTACTAAGGGTTAAAATAGCAAGATGTGTATTACAAACCCATGAGCTCAAGCCCATTATTTGGTCCCAATTGAAAACAATATAAATAAGTGGGTCAAACCCATTTTTCTCTTAAATTTTGTGCACCCATGATAAGAATAAAGTAAGAAGATTCTTTTATCCATGTGACATTGCAAATTTAATGTAAATGATAAGTTTGAGTAGATTTTTTTTCTTTTCTTCCATTTGCAACCTTCCAAATGAATTATTATGATTAAAAACCTATTTCTCTTACAAATTGTATTTTTCCTTGTGCAGAACTTTGCTTATAAATACAACAATATCTCCACACCTTTCTCACAAATTTCTACAATTAGAGAACGAAAGGCCTAAGATAAACTTTCTTCTCTTGTTCCTTTTTCTTCTATTCTCTTCTTTTATTCCTTTCCTATTTATTGAAATTCTTAGTCATATAATTTCATTTAATCAAATCTAGAGTTGAAATTTATTTTTACTTATTTTTCTTAAGTCCTACTTTGTAAATTATGATTTTTTTCTCTTTTTAAAGTTTCTAGAGAGGTAAGCTAAATAATGAAATGCATCACTTTGAGCCTTCCATTTCAATCTTAGAGTTCTATTAACTTCACCAAGGAAAGGTGGGTCAATCTCAAATCTCTAACTCTTTATTTTGGTACATTTTTCTCCAAGTATACAATATGTCCCTCTGAATTTTATAATTTTTCATTCACAATTTGAAAATTTTGTAATCATAAATGGAGTCCTTGTGTATGAAAACCTAGTGTTAGGTTTAAAAATCACATCATTTGAAGTCACCACAAGAAATTTGCTAATTTGCGAGGGAAATTAGCGAGGGAAATTTTTGCTCACTAATTTGTCGCTAATTAGCGAAGGATTAGCGAGAAAGTAAAACTGTAGCTAAATTGTAGCTAATTAGTTAGGGATTATACAAAACATAGTATGATAGCTAAGTTGTAGCTAATTAGTTAGGGATTAAGCACAACACAATATATGGTAACTAAGTTGTAGTTAATTAGTTAGAGATTAGACACAACCTAATATGGTAGCTAAATTATAGTTAATTAGTTAAGGATTAAACACAACATAAATATTGTAGCTAAGTTGTAGCTAATTAGTTAGGAATTATACACAATATAATATGGTAGCTAAGTTGTAGCTAATTAGTTAGGGATTATACAAAACATAATATGGTAGCTAAGTTGTAGCTATTTAGTTAGGGATTAAGCACAACACAATATATGGTAGCTAAGTTGTAGTTAATTAGTTAGGGATTAGACACAACCTAATATGGTAGCTAAATTATAGCTAATTAGTTAGGGATTAAACACAACATAAATATTGGAGCTAAGTTGTAGCTAATTAGTTATGAATTATACACAATATAATAGGGTAGCTAAGTTGTAGCTAATTAGTTTGGAATTAAACACAACATAAATATTGTAGCTAAGTTGTAGCTAATTAGTTAAGGATTAAACACAACATAATATGGTAGCTAAGTTGTAGCTAATTAATTATGATTAATGATTTTGTTACTAATTCAAAGTTAATAAATAGAATTTCTAATTAAAAAAAATAATATGAAATTTTAAAAAAAATTATTAAATAAATTTTTAAAAACTATCAATGTATTAACAAATTATAAAAATATATTTTATTATTATATAAATTAATCTTTTATTTGTTAATTATTTTATATATATATATATATATATATATATATATATTAACATAATAACTAATACAATATATTTTGATAAATTATATTTATATTCTTATTAATTATATTTAAAATGAAATGATTAATTATTATTTTGATAACTATTTACTATCTTTTACGCTTCTTTTCTTTATTTTATATGTTAATTTATTCAAATAAAAGGATTATTAATTAATTTATATCGTTATATATTATTATATATTATTATATTTATGATATAATTTTTTTATATTTTTTATTTTTTTAAACATTTTAAATATGAAATAAATTATTTCTGATACATTATATATAAAAATAAATTGTATGTATGTATTTTATTTATAAAATATGAATATTTAATTTAATTTAATTATACACTTAAAATTCATTTAAAATTTAAATATTTATATTAGAAGAATTAATTTTTTTAAAAATAATTATTAATACTAATATATACCGCAAATGAAAGAGAATGATATAAAAATTAATAAATGAAAAACATAAAACGTAAAATTTAATCTTTTGAAACCTTAAAATAATCAAACTATTTGAAACATTACTGTTTTTCAAAAACTTTCTAAGTTCCAACAAAGCCATGTTACTGATTTTCAAAAATTTTCTAAGTTCGAACAAAACCTTTGAAGATCACCTCACAGTACTAAAGCTCACAGGCACTGAAGCTCGTAAGACTCACAAACACTGAAGCTCGATCCAAAGATCACCTCACAGTACTAAAGCTCACAAGCACTGAAGCTCGCAACACTCACAGGCACTAAAGCTCGCTCTACGAAGGTTGTCGGAGTTCGTACAGTGACGAAGTGCGACCATTAGGGTTTTGATCAGCGCGAAAACAGTACTAAGAAGCTCACAAGCACTTAAGCTCGCTCTACGAAGGTTGTCGGAGTGTGTACAGTGACAAAGTGGGACCATTAGGGTTTTAATCAGCGCGGAAACAGTACTGAGAAGCTCACAGGCACTGAAGCGCGCTCTACGAAGGTTGTCGGAGTGTGTATAGTGACGAAGTGCGACCGTTAGGGTTTTGATCAGCAAAGAAACAGTACTGAGAAGCGGGGAAGGCAGCATCGTCGAGTTCATCGGTTCCTAAAACCAAGTTAATTAGCTTGGCCTCTATCATTTCTTGTTCACCTTCTTTAAAGTTTGTTTGGAGAATGAAGTTTCCTAATGTATTAACTATTTTGAAGAGATCCAGGTTTAGGAGGTTACAACAACGTCATCGAGCTCAAAACGATTATTTGGAGTGATTGATTGATCGATTGGTTCTCTACCAGCTTGCCATTTCTTCACCTGTTAGAGGTTAGAGCACTAATTGTTATTTGCTGCACTACAGACACAACAAAATACTACTTATTTTATCAAGATGCAAATATAGAATTAGCCTAAAATGTGACTTGGTCTTCTTATTTGCGTTTTTAATTTTTGATGTTGTCAAATTACTTTTACCATACTTTGATTTATATATCACATTGAGAGTAAAATGATTGAAAAGCAGAGAGATTGGTTCCTATACTCACGTATTGAATGATACTGTTATACTTCTGCTAAGTATTGATTATAATTTGTTAATAAGACCATAGGGATTACTCACGTGTAAAAGAAGAGTTTCATCATGTTCTGACACATAAAATCCATTATTTTTTCTTCCACGAATGGTTTCAAGAACTAGAACTCCAAAGCTGAAAACATCAGATTTCACTAAAAGAATCCTTGCATAACATACTTAGGAGCCATGTATCCATTGATGCAAGTCAATAAAGCTTTGTTAATTTCTCTTATTTCAAGTTTATAACAAGGAATTTCATCTTTTTTTCAATAATTAAACTCTGAATTAAGCATTCAAAAGTCCTACTTTTAAGTTATGTTTGGTATAAGTAGAACTCACTAAGTGCCCATTATTCGCTTTGTATTTGCTTGGTTCTGTCCAATTTCAAATGCCTTTGCCAATCCAAAGTATGATATTTTAGGATTCATGGCATGGTCTAATAGAACATTGCTAGCTTTCAGATCTCTATGAATTACTCTGAGTCGAGAGTCCTCAGGAAGGTATAGAAGACCTCTTGCTATTCCATTGATAATGTTTAATCTTACTTTCCAATCAAGTTGTTTTCTTTTCTCATCATCTGTTAACTCAAGAAGACAGAAGGGATTTAAACAACACTAGCCATTTAGCAAAACAACTGAAGTCACCATCATAAATGAACTGAAAGATGATTAAACATGATACAACAATAATGTTGCAGGGGCTATGAGTGTGCTTAAGGGTTCATTTAATGCGAGAATAGGGTCAGTTTTCTGTGGTCGAAAAGTGAGATAACAGATGCAGAAAAAATAATCCTTTTATTCCATGGGAAGAGAATGTGATGAATATATGGAAAATGAAACTAAAAACAAGTGTCTTACTACTGATGAAGAAGATTGATGTTGATATTGTGGTGTTCTCTGTGGCAAATTGGGCATAGGCCAAATGGGGTTGGATTCAAAGGGTAAATTTAGTATAATTGGCAATCTTGAGTCATCCACTTCAAATTTGTTCTTCTCATAATCAAATTGATAGGAACAGCACCACTTGGGAACATTTTCGTGTCCAGGAACAACGGACCAACCAGTTCCAAAGCCACCACTGTTTGCCAATGGAACATTGCTAGGAAATTTATCATCAATGGCTAGTTGCTGCTGTTGCTGCTGCTGTTGGTGGTGCTGTTGCTCTTGGTGGATCGCTATTTTGACTCTTTAGCTAAGGCAAGAAAAAAGGCAAGAGAAAGAGCAAACTCAGATAATATAGAAGACTTAAAAGGTTTTGGGCCAAGAGGAATAAGGACTGAGATGTGGGACGCTTTAATTGATATATGGATGACACAAGACTGGAAAAAGAAATCTATTGCTGGTAAAAACAATAGGGCTGCCAAGCCAGAGGCTATGGTGCACACTTGAGGGTCAATAAGCTTTGGACAACACTTGAAAAAGATGGTATTCATTTTCTAGTAATATCTATGACTTTATAATAATACTTATATATTTTATACATTTGGTGGATATCATTAATGCATCAATCATATATATATATATATATATATATATATATATATATAAACATACTTATTATAAATTTTGATATACATTTGAATTTTGATAGTATTCATTATCTAGAATTACATATTATTTTACAGGAGGCGGAGCGTAATGGGTTTGTTTCTTATGGTGAACTATACAACAAAGTTCATAAAAAAAAAGACGGTCAATATGTTTCCAATAAAGCAAAAAATTTCATTGTAAGTATTATTACATGTGTAAGAATTTATTCACTTATTTAATCTTATATTACAAAATGATTGATTTACTATATAGGAATCATATGAAAGTGCTATGGTAGAAAAATATGGAGAAGATGTATCGAAGCATCCTAAAGTTGATTCTGAAGTATGGATGAAAATGGGAGGTGAAAATAAGAAAGGTAGAATTCACGGTATCGGTCGTAGCTTGGAACTTGCCATCATCAATGTGAATGGTTTATCTTCATCAGTTGTAGGTCCTTCCACAAATCCAAATCATGCATCTCCAACTGAAGAAATCACTACAAAAGCTACACAAATGTCTCAAATGCAACAATAGATGCAGACACAGTTAGATTTACAAACTGAATCTCAAAAGCAACTACAGATAGAGTTACAAGCACAAATAGAGGCACATGCACAACAGGTGCAAGCTCAGTTGAAAGCACAAGCAGATATGCATGCACAATTTCAAGCACACTTCCAAGCACAAATACAAGCACAAATGCAAGCACAAGTAAAAATGCAAAAACTTTTACAACAACAAAGGCATACACAAATGCAAACACAGATGGAGTTTTTGAAGACACAGATATTTCCTACTTTAAAGATATCATCACCACCGTTTGTCAAGAAACATGGCGAGAACAAAATA
The DNA here is from genome assembly GCF_004118075.2 of Vigna unguiculata. Classification (NCBI taxonomy): domain Eukaryota; kingdom Viridiplantae; phylum Streptophyta; class Magnoliopsida; order Fabales; family Fabaceae; genus Vigna; species Vigna unguiculata. Next base: position 34,982,790 of record NC_040282.1, read on the forward strand.
TGAAGATGATGATGATGTTTTGTTTTGTTTTTAAACTTAATGATGTATGTTGACAATTGTAAAGACTACTTTTATTATGCTCATTACTTTTAGTATTTTGAATGTGATAACATTTGACATGTTTCATATAAAATGTTTGGCAAGATTTATTACTTTATTTTATATTTATGTTAAAATGCATTTCATAAGGTACAGGTAAAAAAGTATGGAATATTTTGGAATGATGCAATTTGCTATGATTTTGCTAAGGATTAGCTAGAGATAAATTATTCAATTCGCGAGGGATTAGCTAAGGATTAGCTACAAGCAGTTTGCTAGCGATTAGCTACAACTTTTTTGCTAAGGATTAGCTAGGGATTAGCTACAACCTATTTGCTAGGGATTAACTACAACCTATTTGCTAGAGATTAGATAGGGATTAGCTACAACCGATTTGCTAGGGATTAGCTAAGGATTAGCTACAACTTTTTTGCTAGGGATTAGCTAGATATTAGCTACACCTACTTTGCTAAGAATTAGTTACAACCGATTTGCTAGGGATTAGCTAGGGATTAGCTACAACCACTTTGCTAGGGATTAGCGAGGGATTCACTAGGGATTATTCCCTCGCTAATACGTAACTTTCTTGTAGTGAGTTTTACACAAAAATCACCACTTTTGTTGTTTTACTTATAAAATAAGTTTAATTATGTATCTGGTCCCCATTTTCGTACGAAAATATCAAATTGGTCCCTGTATTTTTAGTTGTCTCACTTAGGTCTCTAAATTTGAAAATATGATATAATTTAGTCTTTATCGTAAGAACTATTATTTTACTAACAACGTTAAAAATGTGTCACATGTCAATTCGTGATTTATTTATTTTTATTTTTTATTTATTTAAAAATAATGTCATGTGTCAAGTCAACATTGTGTCATGTGATAGTGATAGTGTGATGTGATAGAGACAGTATCACATGTCATTATCATGTCAATTGTGTCATTGTCTTAGATTCTTGTATTTGTTATTTTGATTCAATTCAATACCAATCTTTTTTAAAATCGAGCAACGTCATCTCTCTCCAAAATATAAAAAAATTTTAAAAAAAATCACGAACTAACACGAGACACATCTTTAACGTGGTTAGCATAATATTAACAAAAATGACCAAATTATATCACATTTTCAAAAATAAATACCTAATTAAGACAGATAAAAATACACGAACCAATTTAAAATTTTCTTATAAAAATGGAAACTAAAGACATAATTAATATTTATATTAGGATGACAATAACGAATTTATTTTAATTCTCTATATTTTAATATTTTCTTTATTAATTATATATGAATATAAATATGGATATGGATAATATTAAACTTTTTAAATTAAGTATGTGAATATATATATATATACCTCTCAGTTGGCTCTGCCGCGGTTGGGCTTTAACTAAGTTTAATGTTTTAAGCTTTTATTTCCTAGTCTTGTATTTGTTTTTATTTTGTTTTATTGTTTTTAATTTCTGCATGTTCATACTCTCCGCCTTCCGATGATCCTCCCCGTCTGATCCTCGGGTCTCTTGGTATCAGAGCCTGATGGGGAAGTAGGATTATATGGCTGGATCTAACGTGTTTATTCAATATTAGACTCTTATGTAATATTATTCTGCTATCTTGAGTACTGGGGAACCAAAAATATGTCATTTAACTTACCAGAATCATGCGGACGAGAGCCTATAGTTTCTGGAAAATGGGCAAGGGGAGGCTGTTCTTGATAGACTACACTTACGTATGCTCCGGGGGTCTTTCTTAAAAGGATCTTACTCATGCGTACGCGGTAGTATATTAAGACAGTTGTCTACTCCCATTTCAAGGAAATTAAAAGCTCTTTATTCCATGATTTATGTTAAAAGCTTTATGTTAAAATTGTAAATTCATTTGTGGCACACCTTAGCTGGAATCGGAACAGTTGCCTTTGCGAGGTGGTATATATGGGCCCTAGATGTGACGCGGTAAGGCCCAAGGGGCAGTAAGTCGACACTGTGGGACACCTGAGACCGAAGTAAAGACAGATGGACTTGAACTCTGGACTAAGGTAATGTTGTAAAGTTTAAATTTGTTAAAATTAAAATTAATTTTGCTGGCTGAAAGTTTGACTGGATACATCAAACACTGCGCGTATCTTGGACTATATTGCTTGTAGTGGGCATATAGTTTTGAGGTATAATCTAGAGGAGTGCCTCGGCACTTGGGGTCGAAAGATCTCCTTTGCTCGCAGTTGGTGCTTACACGAAGGTCAAATGATTAGTTAGTTGGTTAATTAAAAAACAAAACAAAAATTATAAAACTCAACAAAATCCCCATGTATTCTATTAATAGCTATGAATATTATTATTTGATAGTCTTCTGTTGAATATGCATGTTATATTCGTTCATATCCTGCTACTGAACTAGATGAAGGCGATGATACTAGGATTTTATTCAAATTGCTTGCACTCACTCTCTTCTGCTCTTCTCTCCCTCTCTTCTACATCCCTTTACTCCCTTCTCTTTCTCTCTTCCATCATGCTGAACTCCCTCCTTTCTAAGCTTTCTTTTAAATCATCCCAACCGGGATCCTCATCGCTCCAAGAGCACCAACCCAGATCTACTTCAAACGTTTTCGATGAAGAATATTGCTTCGAAAACCACAATCAGGAGCTTGACGATTGGCAGCTCCCAAAAATCTCAAACAATGAAATCTACAAACTCGATGGTAGTTGGTTTAAACAAGCCGATTATATCATCAAAACAACCGAAAAACAAATCCCTCTTACTTCTGAGGAAGAAGAATTCCATCTTTTAGATGATCAAACCCTTAGGAATCAAGCCAAAAAATACAACTATCTTCACATAGGCTGTATTCAAGTAGCTATAAAACCTCTAGGAATAGAAGGTTTAGATTCCTCAATCTTATGCTGTCTTAGGGATATCCGTCACTACAGATTCGATCAATCCCTCATAGGCACCATAGAATCTTCCTTAGCTAAAGGACCAATCTTTTTCAATTGTTTTCCCAATCGGACTATTAGTCTTAAAGATAGGAACATCCGAGATGCTCTCTATCTCCAAATCCAAACTAAGGGTCTCCAAATGAAACCTGGATCAATTCCCTTAGCTTTAATCTATAGGATTCAATATAAAGTCATGAATTCTATTAGTTCCAAAGTTTATAAATCTCCAGAAATAGGTTCAACTACCCTTTTTCTTACTGACTTTAGTAAGGCTAACGTAGTGGTTCCCACTTCTGTCAATTGGGATGAAGTATCCCTTCCTGAATCTTGGACTGTGACCAAATCGGTTACAGCCGCTCCTAGACCAACCCCTGAGATTAGGGAAATCAATCAAGACCCAGCCGGTGAAGTTACTATAACCTTTAATAGGAGTAACTCCTTTAAAACCACTAGGTCATTAGGATCCAACTCTGTTAGATCTGCAAACTTTAGGTCGGCTAGAAGATCTTTCTCTTCTGTCCCTTCTTCAGTTCGTCTCGCTGGGATTGATACTGCCTCTCAAATCCCTCGACCCATCTATTCCAATATGGAGGATGAACCTAAATCAGAAATTCACTCTCCAACCCAATCTGAAATGCAATATGGTTATGAATAGGTACACCATAGACAAACCTACCCTTCAACGCGAATTCTTTTCTGAGGAATGGACAACTCAGAGAAATTGGTTCGTTGAAAATTTTAAGGGTCAAAAAACTAAAATCGTAGAACTTTTCTACAAATTCCTGGAAAACGTCCAATGTCATGTCTGTTTCTTTGATTGGTTTAATGTTTATTTATTAGCAAATAATATTGAACCTCCTTGGAACATTACAGTCTCTCAGGATTCTGAGATTAACACAATTACTGTCTGGCATAGGAAAAATGGTGAGATGGTTAAGTCTAGCCTCCCTCCTTCCAGTAGTTTCTACATCCCAGGCTTAGGAGATAAATACCTTGCATCTCCTTTCAAATATAAGTCTGATGATACCGTAGGCGCCCAAGACATCAAGGCCCTTATGGAACAAAGCAACTACACTAACCAATATCTCCAAACCATAGGAGAAAAGCTTAGTGAAGTTAAACCTATCCCTGAAACTAAAACTAAGGACTCCACTGAACCTGATCCTTTAGTCCAAACTCAGGTCAAACCTTTATTCAAACCTTCCAATCTAACTGAACAAACTAGGCAGAAACTTAGACTTGTTCACCTTGACTGGAAGAAATCTATAGGAGAATCCATCAGTTCTAGAGCAGAATCTAGGCTTCCTCCTGTAATCGAAGATACTCCACCCGGCAGTAGCACTAGACCTATTACCCGGAGTACCTCTCAAAAGGAAAAAGAACAGAATCTTAGGATTAACAAATTAGGAACATCTTCCGTAGGTTCAGATGCGGAAAGCCAACCTAATTCTGACTCTAAATCTGTTCTAAGTCTTAATCCTGTAATCAACAAGGCAGCTAACTGGAAGCAGCCTTCCAAACTCTACTACAATCGTGCCACAGCTCCAGACTTGTTACTGGAAGAAAAGAATGGTCAAAGTTTCCGATCATTCAGCGCAAACAACATCTATGAATGGAACATAGATGGTCAATCTGAGTATAACATACTCAACACCCTTCAACACATGACTATGGTCTCAACTGCCTACCAAGCCTCTTTGGATAGCTCAGACCAAACCATTGTCGAAATCTTGACCTCAGGCTTCTCAGGTCAACTTAAGGGATGGTGGGATAGCTACCTCTCTGATGAACAAAGAGACCAAATTCTTAATGCGGTCAAAACCGATGCTGACGGAAATATCATCACTAACAGGGGCGAACCTGTCCCTGATGCCGTCAACACTCTCATCATGTCAATCGTCCAACATTTCATAGGAGATCCTAATATCTGGCGAGATCGTTCAGGTGACCTCCTATCAAAACTTAGGTGCAAAACCTTAGGTGGCTTTAGGTATTACAAAGATACCTTCCTCACTAGAGTTTTCACCCGAGATGATTGCCAACAACCATTCTGGAAAGAAACCTTCCTAGCAGGACTTCCTAAATCCTTAGGAGACAAAGTTAGGGAAAAGATTCGAACCCAGTTTAATGGCGAAATCCCTTATAATCAGCTTAGTTATGGCCAGCTCATAGCTTACATCCAAAAGGTAGGTCTTAAGATTTGCCAAGACGAGAAGATCCAAAACCAATTGGCCAGAGAAAAAGCCCAGAACCGTAAGGATCTAGGTAGTTTTTGCCAACAATTTGGACTTCCTTGTTCAGACAAACCTTCTGGATCTAGAACTAAATCCAGAAAAACCCAGAGGTTCCATAGGTCCAGAACCCAGGATAATCATCCGGTTAAACCTCATAGGTCTGGCCAACAATCCAGGACTAGAACTAAACGGTCTAGTAACCGCCAAACTCAATCCAGATCTGCTAGACCCTCGAAGTCAAAGTCTACGCATATCTTCAACCAATCCTTTGACAAGTCTAAAGAAACTAGGACTTGTTTCAAATGTGGCCGGCAAGGTCATCTTGCCAAACAATGTCGCATCGTCTCTTCCATCGAAGAACTCAATCTCGAAAAATCCAAAACAGAGGAACTTCTGCAACTCTGTTATAATCTTTCCGAAGAAGATTACGATGAATCTTCTGAAGAAATCCAAGCTGATGATGATCTTTCGTCATCCTCTGATGAGAGTTCTGACTCTCCTACAATCAATGTTCTTCACAATGATGAACAAAATCTCCTAATCGATACAATCAAATCCATTCAAGATCCTCATGATCTAGAAGAGTATCTTGATAAACTTAAAACGATTCTCAAGAAATCTGATCCTAGCAAACCTAGTTCAAGTAATAGGTTCGTTAGTAATAAATTTGATCTTACTCAAACTCTAAGACGTTTAGAAAAATCTACAGCCAAGCCTGTAACAATCCAAGATCTTCAAACCGAAATTCATCATTTAAAAGATGAAGTTCGAAATCTTAAAAATCAGCAGCAATTACATCAAAATGTAATTTCTCAAATCACAGAAATCCTCTCTGATCATCCTAATAATGATGATCATATCAAAACTCCTAGTTCCAATCCTAGTAGTGATTCGGAGCCAGATAATCTGTTTGCAGCGCTTATCAACCGTTGCACAATCCAAAAATTCTACATTCCAATCCATATTCAAATCGGAAGTTTTTCTCTCCAAACTGTCGCACTTTTTGATACTGGTGCTGACTCCAATTGTATTCTCGAAGGACTCGTACCGACGAAATACTTCCATAAATCTTCTGAAAAACTTCGAACGGCTGATGGATCACGCCTGAAGATTCAGTACAAGCTCCCCTCGGCCATAATAAAGAATGATGGTCTCCAGGTTGAAACCCCATTCCTTTTGGTAAAAAACCTTTCGAATGAAGTTATCCTAGGAACTCCATTCATCAAAGCTATTTTTCCAATCACCATCACCAATCAAGGTATCTCTACCCAGTATCTGGGAAAAACTATTTTGTTCAAATTCTTGAACAACCCAATTCATCGAAGCCTCAATCCTATAGAGGCAAAACAGAAACAAATCAATTTCTTAAAAGATGATCTTTCTTTTGAGACGATCAAAAGCCAACTAACCAAGTCTTCCATCCAAACGAAGATTTCTAATCTTCATACTCGAATTCAGAACACAGTTTGTTCTGAACTCCCTAACGCTTTCTGGGAAAGAAAAAAGCATATGGTTGATCTCCCTTATGAAAAGGACTTCAATGATAGGCTTATCCCAACTAAAGCCCGTCCAATCCAGATGAGTCTTGAACTTGTCAAACACTGTCAATCTGAGATTAATGACCTTCTGGCGAAGGGATTAATCCAAAAATCTAAAAGCCCTTGGTCTTGTGCGGCATTTTATGTTAACAAGGCTTCTGAAATCGAACGAGGATCTCCTCGCCTCGTCATTAATTACAAACCACTTAATCAAGCCCTCCAATGGATTCGATATCCAATCCCAAACAAAAAAGATCTTCTTGGACGACTCCATTCTGCGAAGATCTTTTCCAAGTTTGACATGAAATCTGGTTTCTGGCAAATCGAGATTAATCCCAGTGATCGTTATAAAACAGCGTTCACTGTTCCGTTTGGTCAATTCGAATGGACCGTTATGCCTTTCGGGCTTAAAAACGCGCCATCCGAATTTCAAAAAATCATGAACGACATCTTCAATCCCTACTCCAATTTTTGCATTGTTTATATTGATGATGTCCTAATCTACTCTCAATCGCTGGATCAGCATTTCAAGCATCTTGATATTTTTCTCAAAACTGTCCAAAGAAATGGTCTGGCCATTTCCAATACTAAAATCAATCTTTTCCAAACTAAGATCCGTTTCCTTGGTCACAACATTCATCAAGGAACTATTGAACCAATCAACCGAGTCATCGAATTTGCTGACAAATTCCCCAATCAAATTCTTGATAAAACTCAACTCCAGAGATTTCTGGGTTGCTTAAACTATGTCGCTGATTTCTTCCCTCAGCTCAACAATGTCATCAAGCCACTTCATGATAGGCTTAAGAAAAATCCTCCTCCATGGACGGATGTCCATACCGACATTATCAAACAAATCAAGATCCAAGTTAAAGACCTTCCCTGTCTTTATCTTCCTAATCCCAATCTCCCAAAGATTGTCGAAACTGATGCCTCAGACATAGGTTATGGTGGCATTCTCAAACAGCGTCTGCATAATTCTGAAAATTGCATCGCATTTACATCAAAACACTGGAACAAGGCACAACAGAACTACTCAACTATTAAAAAAGAAGTTCTGGCCATTGTCCTGTGCATTTCAAAATTTCAATCTGATTTACTTAATCAAAAATTTTTAATCCGAGTTGATTGTAAATCTGCTAAAGACATTTTATTAAAAGATGTTAAAAATTTAGCTTCAAAACAAATTTTTGCCAGATGGCAAGCAATCTTAAGTGTTTTTGATTTTGATATTGAATTTATCAAAGGCACCTCAAACTCTCTTCCTGACTTTCTTACCAGAGAATACCTCCAGGGAAAAGTACAAGATAATAACCCAGCATGGGACCAAAGGTCAAAATAAAGCCTAAAGGCAAATCAAAGGCCAAATCTATTGACCTATCATCTCCTTCTTCAAAGAAGAACCAATCAGGGCTCCCAGCCCAAAAATCTGGGTCTCAAACCCAAGCTGAGTCATCAACTCAGAAATCCCCAGCAGAGCCTTCAACTCAGCTAATAATCTCTGGAGCCACCCAGAAAACCTGCCCATCAAACTACGCTATGGCCATCCCTATCCTTCAAGCCTTCCAAGATCAGGGTATGACCAAGCTCCCCAGCAAAAGCTGGAAACAAATCTTTGGGGAAGAACCTGACAATCTTCCCGAAAATCTGAAGGACATAATTTCATCTTTAGCCCAGTCTAAAGTTACCCTTCATCCCAAACAATCTGGAAAACAAATAGTTTCCCAACCCCAACCAATCACTCAGAAAAATCCCTCCATTTACCATGTGAAAGACTCGTTCCTTCCCACTGTTCAAATGGAACCTGAGTTCTGGGATTCGAATCCCTCAAAAGTTTGTTCAAAGATCTTTCCATCTGGATTTTTGTTCAAACCCAATCATGTGAATAAAACCCAAAGGTTTTATGAATTTATCTTAGTAGACTCTAAGTCTGTTGAGATTAAACATCACATTGATAAATCGGATAGCGAGAATATCACTCATTCGACTATCCAAATTTTAAAATTCTTGTCTTACAAAGATTTTAAAAACAATCAAATTTTAAAATTCTCCCAGCCTTTTGACCCAATTGGTTATAATTACTGGGATTATCAAGCAGCCTGGACTAATGTCTTTTGGCTTTCAAACAAAACTGGTAAACATTCTTGGTTGATTTATTTCAAAAAGAATGTTCGCTATCATTTTCCCCAATGGTTCTCTAATTGGTGGGACTCATTTGGGCCAATCCAAAAAATCCTTCCTGACCCAGTTCTCGAAGGTTTTAATCAGTTCAAAACTCGATTTGGAAATGAGACACCCTTCCATGTTTCACTCCATTTCTTTTCAAAATTCTCGCTTGCCTGGATTTTCACCTGGCAACACCAATTTCGGAAGGATCAATCCTCCAAGTTACTCCCAGTACTTGGAAAACAATTATCTGTCAAATGGTGGGACAATTTTGACGCCACCCATGCAAATGCTCAAGGGGTTTCATCTTGGTTCAAGAAGAACCCTAAGGCCCTCAAGCTTGCCGATCAAGAAACCAGCCAGTTTCTCAACCGGAAAGCCCAAATTGCCGCAGCAATAGCAGCATCAGCTAATGATGAAACATTAGCCCAGAATCTCCATCAAATCCTTGGTCTCCTTCAAACTGACTCTGAAGGAAGCTCTTCCAAAGGCAAGACTAAGAAGACGTCCAAGGCATCCTCGTCATCTTCATCAGGATCTTATTTCCAGAACGAAGACATGTGCTTCGGAATGAATCTGGAAGACTCTGAAGAAGAAGAAGAAGTAATCTCAGAGTAACCAAAACAGTATTATACTGTATTTTACTGTTCAAAAATACGGTATATACGGTTACTATTCAAACCTGCGGATACGGTACTGTTGCTGTAGCGGAACTGCGGATACGGCACTGTTACTGTAGCGGAAAATCTCATTTTACTGTTGTAATAGTAATTTACTGTTGTAATAGTAAAATTTTGTCTATTTATTGAATCACTCACCTATTGTGAAGGTGTGCAATTTTTTAGAGAGTTTTAGAGAGAGAAGCTCCAACTCCCCTCCCCCTCTTGTAAGATCCTCTCTCCTTTTTTGTAAATCTCTTCAATCAATACAACTCTTTTGTATTACTTCTCTGTAACTAAACTCTTCTCTTCTCAACCTAGTCCGCCCTCTCAGTTGGCTCTGCCGCGGTTGGGTTTTAACTAAGTTTAATGTTTTAAGCTTTTATTTCCTAGTCTTGTATTTGTTTTTATTTTGTTTTTAATGTTTTAAGCTTTTATTTCCTAGTCTTGTATTTGTTTTTATTTTGTTTTATTGCTTTATTTTTGCATGTTCATACTCTCCGCCTTCCGATGATCGTCCCCTTTTTACCATCGGGTCTCTTGGTATCAGAGCCTGATGGGGAAGTAGGATTATATGGCTGGATCTAACGTGTTTATTCAATATTAGACTCTTATGTAATATTATTCTGCTATCTTGAGTACTGGGGAACCAAAAATATGTCATTTAACTTACCAGAATCATGCGGACGAGAGCCTATAGTTTCTGGAAAATGGGCAAGGGGAGGCTGTTCTTGATAGACTACACTTACGTATGCTCCGGGGGTCTTTCTTAAAAGGATCTTACTCATGCGTACGCGGTAGTATATTAAGACAGTTGTCTACTCCCATTTCAAGGAAATTAAAAGCTCTTTATTCCATGATTTATGTTAAAAGCTTTATGTTAAAATTGTAAATTCATTTGTGGCACACCTTAGCTGGAATCGGAACAGTTGCCTTTGCGAGGTGGTATATATGGGCCCTAGATGTGACGCGGTAAGGCCCAAGGGGCAGTAAGTCGACACTGTGGGACACCTGAGACCGAAGTAAAGACAGATGGACTTGAACTCTGGACTAAGGTAATGTTGTAAAGTTTAAATTTGTTAAAATTAAAATTAATTTTGCTGGCTGAAAGTTTGACTGGATACATCAAACACTGCGCGTATCTTGGACTATATTGCTTGTAGTGGGCATATAGTTTTGAGGTATAATCTAGAGGAGTGCCTCGGCACTTGGGGTCGAAAGATCTCCTTTGCTCGCAGTTGGTGCTTACACGAAGGTCAAATGATTAGTTAGTTGGTTAATTAAAAAACAAAACAAAAATTATAAAACTCAACAAAATCCCCATGTATTCTATTAATAGCTATGAATATTATTATTTGATAGTCTTCTGTTGAATATGCATGTTATATTCGTTCATATCCTGCTACTGAACTAGATGAAGGCGATGATACTAGGATTTTATTCAAATTGCTTGCACTCACTCTCTTCTGCTCTTCTCTCCCTCTCTTCTACATCCCTTTACTCCCTTCTCTTTCTCTCTTCCATCATGCTGAACTCCCTCCTTTCTAAGCTTTCTTTTAAATCATCCCAACCGGGATCCTCATCGCTCCAAGAGCACCAACCCAGATCTACTTCAAACGTTTTCGATGAAGAATATTGCTTCGAAAACCACAATCAGGAGCTTGACGATTGGCAGCTCCCAAAAATCTCAAACAATGAAATCTACAAACTCGATGGTAGTTGGTTTAAACAAGCCGATTATATCATCAAAACAACCGAAAAACAAATCCCTCTTACTTCTGAGGAAGAAGAATTCCATCTTTTAGATGATCAAACCCTTAGGAATCAAGCCAAAAAATACAACTATCTTCACATAGGCTGTATTCAAGTAGCTATAAAACCTCTAGGAATAGAAGGTTTAGATTCCTCAATCTTATGCTGTCTTAGGGATATCCGTCACTACAGATTCGATCAATCCCTCATAGGCACCATAGAATCTTCCTTAGCTAAAGGACCAATCTTTTTCAATTGTTTTCCCAATCGGACTATTAGTCTTAAAGATAGGAACATCCGAGATGCACTCTATCTCCAAATCCAAACTAAGGGTCTCCAAATGAAACCTGGATCAATTCCCTTAGCTTTAATCTATAGGATTCAATATAAGGTCATGAATTCTATTAGTTCCAAAGTTTACAAATCTCCAGAAATAGGTTCAACTACCCTTTTTCTTACTGATTTTAGTAAGGCTAACGTAGTGGTTCCCACTTCTGTCAATTGGGATGAAGTATCCCTTCCTGAATCTTGGACTGTGACCAAATCGGTTACAGCCACTCCTAGACCAACCCCTGAAATTAGGGAAATCAATCAAGACCCAGCCGGTGAAGTTACTATAACCTTTAATAGGAGTAACTCCTTTAAAACCACTAGGTCATTAGGATCCAACTCTGTTAGATCTGCAAACTTTAGGTCGGCTAGAAGATCTTTCTCTTCTGTCCCTTCTTCAGTTCGTCTCGCTGGGATTGATACTGCCTCTCAAATCCCTCGACCCATCTATTCCAATATGGAGGATGAACCTAAATCAGAAATTCACTCTCCAACCCAATCTGAAATGCAATATGGTTATGAATAGGTACACCATAGACAAACCTACCCTTCAACGCGAATTCTTTTCTGAGGAATGGACAACTCAGAGAAATTGGTTCGTTGAAAATTTTAAGGGTCAAAAAACTAAAATCGTAGAACTTTTCTACAAATTCCTGGAAAACGTCCAATGTCATGTCTGTTTCTTTGATTGGTTTAATGTTTATTTATTAGCAAATAATATTGAACCTCCTTGGAACATTACAGTCTCTCAGGATTCTGAGATTAACACAATTACTGTCTGGCATAGGAAAAATGGTGAGATGGTTAAGTCTAGCCTCCCTCCTTCCAGTAGTTTCTACATCCCAGGCTTAGGAGATAAATACCTTGCATCTCCTTTCAAATATAAGTCTGATGATACCGTAGGCGCCCAAGACATCAAGGCCCTTATGGAACAAAGCAACTACACTAACCAATATCTCCAAACCATAGGAGAAAAGCTTAGTGAAGTTAAACCTATCCCTGAAACTAAAACTAAGGACTCCACTGAACCTGATCCTTTAGTTCAAACTCAGGTCAAACCTTTATTCAAACCTTCCAATCTAACTGAACAAACTAGGCAGAAACTTAGACTTGTTCACCTTGACTGGAAGAAATCTATAGGAGAATCCATCAGTTCTAGAGCAGAATCTAGGCTTCCTCCTGTAATCGAAGATACTCCACCCGGCAGTAGCACTAGACCTATTACCCGGAGTACCTCTCAAAAGGAAAAAGAACAGAATCTTAGGATTAACAAATTAGGAACATCTTCCGTAGGTTCAGATGCGGAAAGCCAACCTAATTCTGACTCTAAATCTGTTCTAAGTCTTAATCCTGTAATCAACAAGGCAGCTAACTGGAAGCAGCCTTCCAAACTCTACTACAATCGTGCCACAGCTCCAGACTTGTTACTGGAAGAAAAGAATGGTCAAAGTTTCTGATCATTCAGCGCAAACAACATCTATGAATGGAACATAGATGGTCAATCTGAGTATAACATACTCAACACCCTTCAACACATGACTATGGTCTCAACTGCCTACCAAGCCTCTTTGGATAGCTCAGACCAAACCATTGTCGAAATCTTGACCTCAGGCTTCTCAGGTCAACTTAAGGGATGGTGGGATAGCTACCTCTCTGATGAACAAAGAGACCAAATTCTTAATGCGGTCAAAACCGATGCTGACGGAAATATCATCACTAACAGGGGCGAACCTGTCCCTGATGCCGTCAACACTCTCATCATGTCAATCGTCCAACATTTCATAGGAGATCCTAATATCTGGCGAGATCGTTCAGGTGACCTCCTATCAAAACTTAGGTGCAAAACCTTAGGTGGCTTTAGGTATTACAAAGATACCTTCCTCACTAGAGTTTTCACCCGAGATGATTGCCAACAACCATTCTGGAAAGAAACCTTCCTAGCAGGACTTCCTAAATCCTTAGGAGACAAAGTTAGGGAAAAGATTCGAACCCAGTTTAATGGCGAAATCCCTTATAATCAGCTTAGTTATGGCCAGCTCATAGCTTACATCCAAAAGGTAGGTCTTAAGATTTGCCAAGACGAGAAGATCCAAAACCAATTGGCCAGAGAAAAAGCCCAGAACCGTAAGGATCTAGGTAGTTTTTGCCAACAATTTGGACTTCCTTGTTCAGACAAACCTTCTGGATCTAGAACTAAATCCAGAAAAACCCAGAGGTTCCATAGGTCCAGAACCCAGGATAATCATCCGGTTAAACCTTATAGGTCTGGCCAACAATCACGGACTAGAACTAAACGATCTAGTAACCGCCATACTCAATCCAGATCTGCTAGACCCTCGAAGTCAAAGTCTACGCATATCTCCAACCAATCCTTTGACAAGTCTAAAGAAACTAGGACTTGTTTCAAATGTGGCCGGCAAGGTCATCTTGCCAAACAATGTCGTATCGTCTCTTCCATTGAAGAACTCAATCTCGAAAAGTCCAAAACAGAGGAACTTTTGCAACTCTGTTATAATCTCTCCGAAGAAGATTGCGATGAATCTTCTGGAGAAGTCCAAGCTGATGATGATCTTTCGTCGTCATCTGATGAGAGTTCTGACTCTCCTACAATCAATGTTCTTCACAATGATGAACAAAATCTCCTAATCGATACAATCAAATCCATTCAAGATCCTCATGACCTAGAAGAGTATCTTGATAAACTTAAAACGATTCTCAAGAAATCTGATCCTAGCAAACCTAGTTCAAGTAATAGGTTCGTTAGTAATAAATTTGATCTTACTCAAACTCTAAGACGTTTAGAAAAATCTACAGCCAAGCCTGTAACTATCCATGATCTTCAAGCTGAAATTCATCTTTTAAAAGATGAAGTCCGAAATCTCAAACATCAGCAGCAATTACATCAAAATGTAATTACTCAAATCACAGAAATCCTCTCTGATCATCCTAATGATGATGATCATATCAAAACTCCTAGTTCCAATCCTAGTAGCGATTCGGAGCCCGATAATCTGTTTGCAGCGCTTATCAACCGTTGCACAATCCAAAAATTCTACATTCCAATCCATATTCAAATCGGAAGTTTTTCCCTCCAAACTGTCGCACTTTTTGATACTGGTGCTGACTCCAATTGTATTCTCGAAGGACTCGTACCGACGAAATACTTCCATAAATCTTCTGAAAAACTTCGAACGGCTGATGGATCACGCCTGAAGATTCAGTACAAACTCCCCTCAGCCATAATAAAGAATGATGGTCTCCAGGTTGAAACCCCATTCCTTTTGGTCAAAAATCTTTCGAATGAAGTTATCTTAGGAACTCCATTCATCAAAACTATTTTTCCAATCACCATTACTAATCAAGGTATCTCTACCCAATATCTGGGTAAAACTATCCTGTTCAAATTCCTGAACAACCCAATTCATCGTAGCCTCAATCCTATAGAGGCAAAACAGAAACAAATCAATTTCTTAAAAGATGATCTTTCTTTTGAGACAATCAAAAGCCAACTAACCAAACCTTCCATCCAAACGAAGATTTCTAATCTTCATACTCGAATTCAGAACACAGTTTGTTCTGAACTCCCTAATGCTTTCTGGGAAAGAAAGAAGCATATGGTTGATCTCCCTTATGAAAAGGACTTCAACGATAGGCTTATCCCAACCAAAGTCCGTCCAATCCAGATGAGTCTTGAACTCGTCAAACACTGTCAATCTGAGATTAATGACCTTCTGGCGAAGGGATTAATCCAAAAATCTAAAAGCCCTTGGTCTTGTGCGGCATTTTATGTTAACAAGGCTTCTGAAATCGAACGAGGATCTCCTCGCCTCGTCATTAATTACAAACCGCTTAATCAAGCCCTCCAATGGATTCGATATCCAATCCCAAACAAAAAAGATCTTCTTGGACGACTCCATTCTGCAAAGATCTTTTCCAAATTTGACATGAAATCTGGTTTCTGGCAAATCCAGATTAATCCCAGTGATCGTTATAAAACAGCGTTCACTGTTCCGTTTGGTCAATTCGAATGGACCGTTATGCCCTTCGGGCTTAAAAACGCGCCATCCGAATTTCAAAAAATCATGAACGACATCTTCAATCCCTATTCCAATTTTTGCATTGTTTATATTGATGATGTCCTAATCTACTCTCAATCGCTGGATCAGCATTTCAAGCATCTTGAGATTTTTCTCAAAACTGTCCAAAGAAATGGTCTGGCCATTTCCAATACTAAAATCAATCTTTTTCAAACTAAGATCCGTTTCCTTGGTCACAACATTCATCAAGGAACTATTGAACCAATCAACCGAGTCATCGAATTTGCTGACAAATTCCCTAATCAAATTCTTGATAAAACTCAACTCCAGAGATTTCTGGGTTGCTTAAACTATGTCGCTGATTTCTTCCCTCAGCTCAACAATGTCATCAAGCCACTTCATGATAGGCTTAAGAAAAATCCTCCTCCATGGACGGATGTCCATACCGACATTATCAAACAAATCAAGATCCAAGTTAAAGACCTTCCCTGTCTTTATCTTCCTAATCCCAATCTCCCAAAGATTGTCGAAACTGATGCCTCAGACATAGGTTATGGTGGCATTCTCAAACAGCGTCTGCATAATTCTGAAAATTGCATCGCATTTACATCAAAACACTGGAACAAGGCACAACAGAACTACTCAACTATTAAAAAAGAAGTTCTGGCCATTGTCCTGTGCATTTCAAAATTTCAATCTGATTTACTTAATCAAAAATTTTTAATCCGAGTTGATTGTAAATCTGCTAAAGACATTTTATTAAAAGATGTTAAAAATTTAGCTTCAAAACAAATTTTTGCCAGATGGCAAGCAATCTTAAGTGTTTTTGATTTTGATATTGAATTTATCAAAGGCACCTCAAACTCTCTTCCTGACTTTCTTACCAGAGAATACCTCCAGGGAAAAGTACAAGATAATAACCCAGCATGGGACCAAAGGTCAAAATAAAGCCTAAAGGCAAATCAAAGGCCAAATCTATTGACCTATCATCTCCTTCTTCAAAGAAGAACCAATCAGGGCTCCCAGCCCAAAAATCTGGGTCTCAAACCCAAGCTGAGTCATCAACTCAGAAATCCCCAGCAGAGCCTTCAACTCAGCTAATAATCTCTGGAGCCACCCAGAAAACCTGCCCATCAAACTACGCTATGGCCATCCCTATCCTTCAAGCCTTCCAAGATCAGGGTATGACCAAGCTCCCCAGCAAAAGCTGGAAACAAATCTTTGGGGAAGAACCTGACAATCTTCCCGAAAATCTGAAGGACATAATTTCATCTTTAGCCCAGTCTAAAGTTACCCTTCATCCCAAACAATCTGGAAAACAAATAGTTTCCCAACCCCAACCAATCACTCAGAAAAATCCCTCCATTTACCATGTGAAAGACTCGTTCCTTCCCACTGTTCAAATGGAACCTGAGTTCTGGGATTCGAATCCCTCAAAAGTTTGTTCAAAGATCTTTCCATCTGGATTTTTGTTCAAACCCAATCATGTGAATAAAACCCAAAGGTTTTATGAATTTATCTTAGTAGACTCTAAGTCTGTTGAGATTAAACATCACATTGATAAATCGGATAGCGAGAATATCACTCATTCGACTATCCAAATTTTAAAATTCTTGTCTTACAAAGATTTTAAAAACAATCAAATTTTAAAATTCTCCCAGCCTTTTGACCCAATTGGTTATAATTACTGGGATTATCAAGCAGCCTGGACTAATGTCTTTTGGCTTTCAAACAAAACTGGTAAACATTCTTGGTTGATTTATTTCAAAAAGAATGTTCGCTATCATTTTCCCTAATGGTTCTCTAATTGGTGGGACTCATTTGGGCCAATCCAAAAAATCCTTCCTGACCCAGTTCTCGAAGGTTTTAATCAGTTCAAAACTCGATTTGGAAATGAGACACCCTTCCATGTTTCACTCCATTTCTTTTCAAAATTCTCGCTTGCCTGGATTTTCACCTGGCAACACCAATTTCGGAAGGATCAATCCTCCAAGTTACTCCCAGTACTTGGAAAACAATTATCTGTCAAATGGTGGGACAATTTTGACGCCACCCATGCAAATGCTCAAGGGGTTTCATCTTGGTTCAAGAAGAACCCTAAGGCCCTCAAGCTTGCCGATCAAGAAACCAGCCAGTTTCTCAACCGGAAAGCCCAAATTGCCGCAGCAATAGCAGCATCAGCTAATGATGAAACATTAGCCCAGAATCTCCATCAAATCCTTGGTCTCCTTCAAACTGACTCTGAAGGAAGCTCTTCCAAAGGCAAGACTAAGAAGACGTCCAAGGCATCCTCGTCATCTTCATCAGGATCTTATTTCCAGAACGAAGACATGTGCTTCGGAATGAACCTGGAAGACTCTGAAGAAGAAGAAGAAGTGATCTCAGAGTAACCAAAACAGTATTATACTATATTTTACTATTCAAAAATACGGTATATACGGTTACTATTCAATCCTGCGGATACGGCACTGTTACTGTAGCGGAAAATCTCATTTTACTGTTGTAATAGTAATTTACTGTTGTAATAGTAAAATTTTGTCTATTTATTCAATCACTCACCTATATATATATATATATATATATATATATATATATATATATATAATTCCTATTTCTTTATTTATTTTCTTTATATTTTTTCTCGTTTTGAATTATTAAAACACTTTTAAATTATTTGATAATTTAAAAAGTTTAAATGAAATTTTTATAATAATTTAATCTTTATCTTGTTACTTTATATTTTTATTTAATATTCATATAATTGTGATATATATATATATATATATATATTCTTATTCCATTATTTTTTTTGTCTTGTTTTCGTTTTAAATTACTAAAACACTTTTAATTTATTTTAATTTATTTGATATTCTAAAAAATATAAATGAAGTTTTCATAATAATTTAATCTTTATCTTGTTACTTGACATTTTTTATTTAATATTCATATAATTATAACTACTTTACGATATTTGAAAAAAAAATTTGTGTATCTTTTTCACATTTAATATTTTGATAATATGTTATTTTCTTAACTATGAATGAATATTTTAATATCGAAAAGTTTCGGACATAAATTATGTTTTTATCTTCTTTTTTATTGAGAAATATCAATTTGATCCTTTTTTTATATTATGCATAGGTTTCTATTTTAGAAATTTAATGCAATCAGGTCTTTTTTCGTTAGTACTATACTAACAACATTAAACAGGTATTACATGTCAGTTTGTGCTTTTTTATATTTTTTTTTTAATTTTTTTAAAAATAAAAATTATCCATATTTCAAGCTGATGTCGTGTCACATAGCAGTGGTAGTGTGATGTGACAATGACAATATCATGTGTCATTACTATGCTAGGTGTCCTTATTTAGGTCTCAAGTTGGTTCATGTATTTTTATTTTATTTCAATTTAGTCCTAATTTTTTTTTAAATTGAGTCATTGTTCCTCTCCAAATTTAAACAAATTAAGTTTTATATAAATGTCATACAAATATTTTTATTAAAATTGATATTTTTATTCAAATTTTTATTAATATTTTTAGCAAGATTAAATCTATTTAAATTTATTGTTCACATTGAACTTGTTTTCAAATTTTAAATATTTGTTTTAAATTGTAACAAAGTTGTTTAAAATTATTTTAAAATTTTAAACTTGAATTTATATAATTGTTATTTTTAAACCAACTCAAACATTTGTATAGGAATTATTGAATTTTACACAAATTAAAAATATACAATTATTTTAAATATAAGTTCAAATAAATCAACAATATTAAAGTATGATGTAATTAAATATCAATACAAATAAAGTTCAATATAAAATATAAATTTTAAAAGAGTCGAAAAAGTAGATAAATTTATTTTATTTTATGAAATGATATTGGTAAACAAGTTTAAATTATTTGTTAGTTGAAATTAATTTTGAATTTTTTTATTAGCATTAATTTCTATTAACAACTTTAAAACATATTTAAATAAAGTTTAATATAAAATATTAATTTAAATGAACTTAATTTTGTTAAAAATATTTAATAAAAATAATAATTTTAATTATAATATTTTTATACCATATATACAAAAATTAATTTTGGTTTCAATTTGGAGAGGGATGAAATTGTTCAATTTTTTAAAAAAATTGAGACAATAAAAATACATAAATCAAATTGAAACTCAGACAAGGACACCTGACATGATAGTGACACGTGACATTGTCACCGCTACCTCACATTACCACATGACACAACATCAGCTTAACATGTGATAAATTTTTAATTTAAAAAATGAGAAAAAAATTAGAAAAAAAAACAATGAACTGACACGTAACACCATTTAAAGTTTTTACTATCATACTAACGAAAAGAATCTGATTACATCAAATCTCTTAACATAAGAACTAAATTGAGATACATAAAAAAAGACCAAATTGATATTTTTTTAAAAAAAGATCAAATGTAATTTAATCTTACAATTAAAATAAATTGTTTTTTCAATATAGGGGTGAGAGGAGTGGTTGTAAGAGGAACTGGATGCTTAAGAAATTTTAACAATAATTTAATTTAAATATAATAAACAGTAATTAAAATTTAATCTGACGTGGTACGAATTTGCAATATCAACATCATAAAAAAAGCCAACGGATTCAATAATTTAAGATTAGAACAAAATAAAACTTTTTCAAACGCTTAATAATAATTTTAACAAAAAATCAGGAATATAGGTATACACATAGGTCTACCATTTATATATATATATATATATATATATATATATATATATATATATATATATATATATATATATATATATATATTAATCTATCTTTATTTCTTAGAGATATATATTTACATTTTTGTTAAAGTTTTCCTTCTTTTTTTTTTGCATTCTAATTATTTAAATAATTTGTTCTTTTTATCGGTTAAGAATATATACATAAAATAGAACTCTTTATAAATTCAAATATAAAATTTTAAAACATTTAAATCAACTCTATCATTTGTCTATAAATTATTGATATATAAATATTTAAAACAATATTTAAATAAAGTTTAATGTAAAATAAAAACTTAATCTTTTTAGAAATATCATTGTGAAAATTATATAAAGATTAAATTTTATCTCAATTTGAATAAGAATAAAATTGCTTTAGTTTTAAAAAAAAATTGAGACCAAGTTGAGACAAAATAACAAATACAAATGACACTTTCACTGTCACATCATATTGCCTTTATCACGTCGCACAACGTAAGCTTGACATGTGGCAATTTTTATTTTTATAAAAAATTAAAAAAATCATGTGCTGACATGTGGCACATAGTTAACTCTTTTAGTGCACTACTAACGTAAAAGACCTAATTGCAATGAATTTTTTAAAATAAGGACCTAACTGAACAAAAAAAGAATGAGACCTACTTGAAATTTGTTACGAAAATGGGAACTAATGGACTGATTTAATCAAATATTTAGATACACTTGAATGCTTTCTTTAGACTCCTAGACCTGTATATCATTTAGATTACAAACCACACCATCTAATTGTTTCGGTGGCTTCCTAAGCTTTTTCCTATATTTTACTAATTTTCAAGACACACGTAACCTTTTGTGCATTAAAACCGGTTTTGTGTAGGGGTGGCAATATGGGTCGGCCCGGCCCGTTTAGGCCCGGCCCGCAAAAGGCTCGCACAATGCGGGCTGGCCCGGCCCACCCCGCACATTTTATGTGGGTCGCATACTCTGCCCCGGCCCGCATATACGTTGGCCCGTTGGCCCGCACAGTTTGGACAATTTTTTTTTACTTAAAAGCATTCTAACCATTTTGAAGCAGTCCTGGACATAAAAATAGTGCAGTAAAAACATAAAAACAGTGCAGTAACACGATTGTTGGAGTATTATAACAGTGCAATCAACCAAAACTTGGACAAGTACAATAAACAACATAAAAAATAGTCCATAAAATGAAGTCTTAGAGCATTAAACAAGTGTAACAAACAAGTCCTGGACATCATATGAAATGCAATAACAACATAAAAGAGTCCATAAAAGTGGTCCTAGAATACGAAAAAAGCAAACCAACAAAGTTCAAATAAAAAACAGTCCAACATAGAAACATCTTCATGGTTGTAGTCTATTGTTCTTCATCTTCCATGCTTATAACATTGGAAGCAACACCGGAGGACCCTTCATTTACCACCAGAGTTTTGTAACTAATATTTTCTACATCTTCTGCATATATTCAAACCAAAAAAATAAATAGTAAGTAGGAATGAATTTACTTGACAATAAAAATAATAGAAAGTAAGAATCAAATAATTACCCTCAACAAAACCATGCTTCCAACTAGAAAGGTAAATATTGGATTCGACATTCTCGGGTAAGAGTCGACTCCTATATTTGTTAAGGATCCGATACCCAATGCTAAAAGAAGATTTTGATGCCACAGTTGTTATTGGAATGCTTAAGAGATCTCTAACCATTATTGATAGCTCAGAAAATCTTAGACTATTATTTTTCCACCATTCCAAGACATCCATGTGCTCCATAAATCGAAAACCTAGATTTGGTTCCTTCAAATATGTCTCAAGTTGATTCTTTCCAAGTCTATTACCTAATTCATTATCACACTCTTTTAATAAATGTCCACAAATCAGAAGTCAAGCATATCCTACTAGGAATAGAAAGTAGATTTTTAAGAATTAACTTTTCTTTGTCATAGAGTCTCCCAATATCTGCCTTAATAGTGTTTCTACTAACCATAACTGCATCAAGACACAAGTACCTAATCCAATTCCTAAGTTCAGGATACTCAACAAATATATAAGGCAAATTGTGCCTAACAATTATTTCACACAACAACTGACGGTGTACTGATTGATCTATTTTCTTTGCCTTCAATTTTCCTTGCATATCTAACATCATTTGACCAATATCTTCAGTTTTGATTTTATCACACTTCATAATATGTCGATTCAAATGTGAAGTTCATAATATGCCGATTCAAATGTGAAGTTCCATATTTTCTTCCACCACACACAAAAACTTTGTTGCAACCATTACACTTTGCCTTATCCTTATCCTCCCCAATCTTACTAAAATACCTCCAACAATCAACTATGTTAGCCTTATTTCTGCTTTTATCAATCTCAACCGTTTCAGACTGTTTTTCAGTATCATCTTCTTCAATTTCATTTTCACAAAGAGGTATGTTAACATCATCCTTATCAACCATTCTTGTTTCTAAATTAATCTAATTCAATTTCCTGATACAATACACACATTACCAAACCAAATCAGCAGCAGCCAGCAATTGAGAAGGGGCAAGGGCAACACACAACAACAACACACATTTCAAGCAGTAACAATGTAAAGCAACACACACTTCAAACGAACCCAATTCAATTTCAATAGCAAACCACTTCAGCAATAAACACTGATTCAGAAGCAATACAAGTTATTGCAGATTCATATAAAGCAACAAAAATGAAATCGAAGGGAAGACTCAAACCTGTGTGATTGCTGGTGCAGTGATGACCGTGAATGGCTTGTGGTGCGATGACCATCGTGAATCGTGAAAGTGGTCGAGGAGAGCCGCTACTACGCTGCGGTGGCTGGGAATCAACAAAGGGGTGGAGGAATTGCTTTCCCGCGGTGCAGTGGTCGTGAATCATGAAAGGGATGGAGGAGCTCCTGTGTTGCGCCGCGGTGGCCGTGAATCGTGAAAGGGGTGGAGAGAGAAGCTCCTGCGCTGCGCCGCGGTGGCCGTGAATCGTAAAAGGGATAGAGGGAGAAGCTCCTGCGCTGCAGCGCGATGCGGTGGTCGTGAATCGTGAAAGGGATTGAGGGAGAAGCTCGAGCTCCTACGCTGCGCGTGACTCGTGAAAGGGTGGAGGGGTGCACCCTTGTGGCTCTCGGTGCAGTGGAAGGAGACCGTTCGGTGGCAGTGGCGTTGGTCGTGATTGGGTTGGTCAGCGGCGTGAAGAATTGGATGGATGCACTGTTGATTGTGTTTTTAGGGCAGAAGAAAGTGAGGAAAGGGGTGGAATGTTTTTGCTTTAGGGGTTGCTTGATTTCTCACTCTCACTCAGTCACAGTAGTAGTACACGTGTAGTAACTCAAGTTTATGCGGGCTGTGTAACATCCCTGGCCCGCCAGACCATGTCAGGTTACTGCAGCCCAATGCACCCCAACCCCTCACCCTTCTCCGTCCATTCATACTGGGTGGGTTGTTGCCAGTGGGAATCGAACCCCCAACCTGACCTTTAACACCTCTGGCACACCAGCAGATGCTACCAGTTGCGCTCTTTTTTGTAACATCCCTGGCCCGCCAGACCATGTCAGGTTACTGCAGCCCAATGCACCCCAACCCCTCACCCTTCTCCGTCCATTCATACTGGGTGGGTTGTTGCCAGTGGGAATCGAACCCCCAACCTGACCTTTAACACCTCTGGCACACCAGCAGATGCTACCAGTTGCGCTGCATGGCCAGATCAGGCTTACGGGTTCAATTTCCAGGCCCGCCCTACGTAATTTGTGCAGGCTTGCGGGCCGGCCTGCTGGGCCTGACCCTAATTGCCACCCCTAGTTTTGTGCATAACCTTTGTTATCTCTCATTATTTGTTGTAAAAAGCATAGTTTCTGATAATAAAATCATAATTGATGTATAAGTTTGATGTTAATTAAAATCTGAATTAAAATAGCAAGCTATACAAGGTAAAGTTAATGTGAAGAAAATTAACTTGAAAAAAGAATAAGAGTCGATACAAATTATTTTAAGGATAATGATATTTTTACAATTAACATTGATTTGCTAATTAACATTGATTTGACAAATTAATTATTAATTGTAAAAAAAACAAATAAAAGAAATTTTGTGTTGTATTTTATGGAAAGGAAAAAGATAAATATACACAAGAGAGAGTATCTATAATTAATATATGCATCCCTACAATTACGCTATTATTTCTATAATAATGCAAAAACATGCAAAATTGTTCTTATAATTCAGTTATTTTAATAATTAAAATATTTTCTCATGATTTAATTTCTAACGCTCTCCCTTAAGTTAGAGAGTGAATATCAATAACTCCCAACTTGCACTTCATGGTAGAGAAAACTTCTTTTCCCAATGGTTTAGTGAACACATCGACAAGTTATTTAGCGGAAGGTACATATCTTGTTGCAACTTAACCATCTTGAATCTTATCACGATAAAGTGACAATCCATCTCTATGTGTCTAGTACTTTCATGAATTACTAGGTTAGCAACAATGTGTAAGGCGAATTTATTGTCACAATACAACAATGTTAGTTTAGGATGCAATACACGTAAATCTTTCAACAATGATCATAACCAAGTCAACTCACAACAATTGTGTTTACTGTAAGTGGTAATGAAGTGTATGGAAGAGCCGTAGGTGGAGGATTATTTGGGATAACATTAGGTATGACATGGTCTATGGTGGTGGAAGAAGTGTCAATGGATTCATACAGAAAAATATCCTCATGGAAGACAACATCACGACTAGTGAAGACTTAGTGAGTTTTGAGATCATATAACTTGTAAGCCTTTTGGCCAAGAGGACAACCTAGAAAAACACATTTTTGGGCACAAGGAGAAAACTTATGTGAAATATGAACATTAGTAGCATAAGAAAGACATCCAAAAACTCGAATATGTGAATAAGAAGGGATTTTACCATATAGGCGCTCAAAAGGTGTATGACGCGATAAAAGAGACGTAGGCAACTTGTTAATAATATGGACAACAGTGGAAACACATTTTACCAAAAAGTGTAAGGGAAGATGAGTTTGAAATGAATAGTGTGTGCTGACTCAAGGATATGTCTATGTTTACGCTTAACAACTCCGTTTTGTTGTGGTGTGTAAGTGCAATGTTGGTAAGTTGTTCCTTGTTGTGTAAAAAAACTCGCTTAGAAAAAAAATCCCTTCCATTATCAACCCGGATACTGGCTATATTGGTATTAAAATGTGTTTTGATATGATGCATGAAAAAAATCCAAGTGAAGCGAGAAAAATCATCCACAACAGTCAAAAAATACCATGTACCAGAAATAGAAGGAACTTTTTATGGTCCCTAAATATCACAATGAAGAAATTCAACAGGTTTAATGGAAGAAATTGAGCTATTTGGAAAAGGAAGGCGTGTCTGTTTTGCAAAAGTACAAACATCACAAATTTTATTTGACTCTAAAGAGAGGTTTAACAAAGTTTTAGCCATGAAATCTAATCTACATGGTGATGGATGTCCTAGTCATCGATGCCACAAGGTAGTAGAAGTGTTTGAAGGAGGAGATGACTTAGTGACATGGGCTGCGAGTGATGGAATGAGAGTGTGTGACTTATTTGATGTCATTGCAACCAAGTAATAGAATCCACTTTGTTGTTTACCCAAACCAATTGTCATTTTCCTCATCAAATCTTGTAAAATACACCAATAGAAAAAAAGTTATTGACAATTTAAATCTTTTGTGACCCGACTTACTGACATTAAATCTACTTTGCAAGATGGTACCCCAAACACATTTGTTAAAAAAATAATTGAACTTAAAGGTAAAATTCCAATAGAGATAATTGGGACTTGGTCATTTGGCATAAGAATTCGTGGTAAAGAACTATTTTATTTACCGTTGATAAGCAAGGTTGTGAAGAAATAATGTGATCGGTGGCCGCACTATCAATTATAAGTTTAGGTGGTGACAAAGTAGAAGGAACATTGGCGTTGTTGACATTTAGATTAGTTGACGGAGATGATGCATTACCCTGCATAATAGACAACATTTGTTAAAGTTTGAGTTCAGCTAATCCATTCATTATGGACTGCAACTGTTGCATCACTAGAGTCGTTGTGACATTGTTTATTGAAAATTGAGTATTCTCATTGGGCTTAGAATAAGCATCATGGGTGACTCCATGCCTTGGGTGTTCAAGAGGATAACCTTGTAGCTTCTAACATGTTTCTATTGTATGATGATCTTTATCACAATGAGATCAATGCAACGACTTTCGATTAGATGAATTAAAACGAGAAGGAGGACCTTGTTTGCGTCGAACAACAAGGGTTGTTGGTTCATTCTTTTGAACAACCATGACTGAAGCTTCTATTGTGTCACATGTGGTGCCCAAATGTCCTTGATTTTCTTCTTGAATGATGGAAGAATAACCCTGTGTAACATCAGGCAATGGATTCATTAAGAGAAGTTGGCCACGATTATATAAGAGTCATTCAACGCTGCATCAATTTGTGCCTTTTATTGTCTGCTACACAAGTGCATGTTGCATTACTATAGGAGTCTAACTCATCCCGTAATTTCTTTAACTTTGTGTAATAGGTTGTGACAGTCATTTGATCTTGAGCCAAGCAAGCAACGTCTCTCTCAATCTGAAAAATTTGTGGTGCATGACTTTAAGAGAAGCGATTTTGAAGATCTTTCCAAACTTCATGAGCAGTGTCATAAAAAATAACACTATCTACAATATCAGGTGTCAAAGAATTAAAGATCCAAGATAATACCATGTCGTTACATTTTTTTCCATGCTGCATATTCTTCTGGTTTGTCTTTCGTAGAGGGTGCCTTGAGAGTTCCATCAATAAAACCCAATTTGGATTTTGCATTTAAAGAGATGACCATGGCTCTACGCCAAGTCGAGAAGTTGTCTCCATCTAGAGGTTTTGAAATAAGGACCATTCTGGGATGTAACACGAGGTTTCACTGATGTTACTATCTCCAATAATTGGTTCAAAAACCAAGATAAGCTTATGCTTCTTGGACATGATGATGGATATATGAGGGACAAGAATATGAAAGTTACCGTAGTATACAATCATTTTGGACCTAATTGCAATCAACGTATGCCAAGGTAAATAATTGCTAAACTAAGTAGTTAAAAATACATAAAGTAATAATAAGAATTACTATTTTTTTCTTATTAACAAACATGTTAAATTTCTAGGATTCGACATGGATATGCACATGTAACCAACAATTTTTATCAAGGATGGCTTCAATATGCCATTGGTGGAAGCATGGAGCCTAGTCTTAAAAGTGAAGCTAACCTCTTTGTCGCACCAAAATTAGGAAATAAAGAGGTAACAAATTTTAGAATTTTCATTTTCACCAGTTATATCTAATTGATAACTAATCACTTAATTATTTGTGTATTATATATATAATATATATAAAATTTTATTAGTACTTGGCTTTTATCATGTACAGGTGACATGGAGGAAGAGTAATGATAAAAACAAAGATAGATGGAATTTTTATTCGATAAAAGACAATTTTGAAAACGGAGCTTCGTTCAATGTAACAAAAGGAGTAGGTGTGCAAAAGCCAAATTATAATAAGGAACAAAATTTTGAGGTTGTTGATGCCAAATTTGTAAGATCGCTAACACGTTCATCTGGCATGTTACAATTCAATAAAATTCTATAAAATTGTATATATTAATTAACTAAAATATAAAATTGTATTTTATTTTGAATTGTAAACCTTGTAAACTTGGTATGATATTGAACTATATGATAAAAATCTTGATAGGTGCTCCGATCTTACAATTTTTTTTTTCACAAATTTGAACTCTTCAACGTGATAATCTTGTTTCAAAAGTTTATCGAAGTTACTTCATGCTCTTAGGATAAATTTTTTGAATTATTTTTTATTATAATTTTAATAATATTTTAGGAGAGAAAATACTATTCATTTAAGATGGAAAAATATCAATACTTATAAAAATATTTCCATAAATATTATTTACATTCAAATTGTTGATGACAATATGATCTTGCAATGTGTGAGATCATAATTTACTACCCTTAATAAAACTCTTAAAGTTTTATTTTAACAAGTTTCAAATATAAATGAGATTTCATATAATCTATTACTTAATAAATATTTAATTTATCTTGGTCTTTACTATAACAAATTGGATGTGCTTACATGACCAATAGATTCGTTTTAGAAATATATTCAAGTTACCCAAATACAGGTTTGTATATTTATGAAAAGTGAGTTTTCATGTAGGAATTTTATTGGGATATCAAATTTCTATAGTGGTAGAATGCGTCTTATATATATATATATATATATATATATATATATATATATATATATATATATATATATATATATATATATATATATATATATATATATATATATATATATATATAAATTGTCATACATAAGTAAATGGAATTAAAATATTCTTAAATATAATGCCAACTAACAAATAACTAAATTCATTGGACAACTAGCACTAAAAAAACAGTGAAGTCATATTAGACGTTTTTTCTTTGGTTTGAGAATTAATCGAGACTAATAATAAATGTGAAATTATTTTTCTCCAGAAATTTTAAGTTAATTAAAGTAACTCCTCAATAACAGTTCTAATATCATGATACTGCTTCAATGCTACTTTGGGAGACAACTTGTTGCTTTCATAACTGTTCAAATTTAAAAATTCAAATGCTACTACTGTTCCAAAATTTAACTTCTGAAATCACTGCGTCATTCATCCAAACAAGGTATCAAACAAGTTAGTCCATTATGCTGAAAGCATGTTTCTGATTTCAATTTCTTAACCAAAATTTCAATAAACTTTAAACACAACAAAATTACAGAGGAAAAAAATAATAGCAATAATATTTTAAAGAGGATATGAAACCTAAACAAACCAAACAAACTATGATGCTCTAATTATGATGCTAAACTTTGCCGTGTCTTGAAACATTATTTGTGGCTCTCATTCCTCTGGCTTACACTTTCCTAACCTGAATATTGTGCGTGGATTGGAACCTCCATATGGGTTGCCTACCACTTTGTACAAGTGCTACTTCTTCTCCTTCCTTCACCATTCCTTGCTTCTGCACATCCAAATCAAGCAAATGTGATCATCAACAAAAACATGACTGTCATAATCAAGGTTAGTTAAAAGAAATAGGAGACATTTCCATAGGTTTCTTCCATGTGAAGCATTGGCATACATTAGGAACATGAGGTTCACAAATATTGATTAAGTACTCCATGCATGAATAGTCTTTCATTAAGAATTGGACTTTAAACCTAACTCAACCCTACAAAACCAGCTTGTAAAATGAAATTTGCATTCACTATTATACTCTAAATTGACCTTATCTCTAGTCGATGCGGAACTTCCAACACACCTCACTCCAGCTGAGGTATATACATATCGTGCGTAGGACTAGACATTAATTAGTGATCCGATAGCATCCTGATAGTGGGAGAAATGATATACCTAACAAATTTCGCTAAAATAGGCTCTAAACTCATAAGTCTAATATCATATTAAGAATTGGACTTTAAACCTAACTCAACCCTATAAGCTGATTTTGTGGGATTGAATTAGGTTTAAAATCCATTTTTTAAAAAGTCTAAAAGCATAAATCTTGAATGTAAAAGCTACTACCCTGAAGCTATTGAGTCTGGAAAACAATATGGGGATTTTCAAATCAGTTCAAACAAGTATAACCATGTTACTCGGGACAAGTAATTTGAATCCAAGACAACTAAATTATTGTGCACGTCAAAAAATATTACCAGCAGAAGGTCCAAGGCTCTTTTGAAGGTTGCTTCAGAATCGTCACAAAATTCCATGTATATGGGACAGACTCCTTGATACAAAGCAAGTCTCTGCTGCACCCTCTTCCTGCAAGAACAGCAAAATTAGGTTGATAATAAATCAGTCATAGCATACAAAATAGATAAAAAAAAAACAAAGCATTTTCTGAAAAAAATGGAATCCTGTGTAACTGTTAATTTTAATAGCTTCTCAATAAGTGGAATAGTAGTGATTCATCAAATCTATTCTCTGCAAATCCTAGGACTCCAAAAACCAGAAAATTTCATGTGGTGACCAGTGAAAAAATTCTGTATGTTGCAGACATTCAACCAAAAAATTGAAAAATCTTCAAGTTAATTTTTGAACAAATGCCAAATAAGGGAAAATAATCAAAACATAATATAAGTTTAATTTTTTTCTTTTAAAAAGGTCTTTTCATCAATAAGAGAACAGGGACAAAAAGAACTCACTCATCTGTAAAAGCAAATACGGTGCCAGAAGGACGATAGTGGCTCAATAAGATAGCCATGAAACCCGTTCTAGTGAAGACAACAGTTGAAGTTCCAAGGGTGTTAGACATCATTGTTGCATGGTAAGCAAACATCTCACTCATATGGTTCTACATTGAACCAAAAACAAAAGACAATCAAATGAAGTGCAATGGATTAAATAGAAATTCAACATGGTAACAACATAGATTGACTTATACCTTGAACACTGGACCAATGTTAGGTGGCATTTGACCACCCGGAATAGTGGCTTCTGTCCGCAATGCTACTGTATGCATTACTTTTACGGCTTTTAGTGGGAACCTGCAGTATCATACGTTGAATCATTCTTTTTGGCTCAACAATAAAATAAAAAATAATTGCATTATTTTCACAGCATCAACCATACCCCTGCTTCTTATAAACCTTAGAAACATTACCTCAAAAAACCCATATTTTTCACAGTCATATACATGCTACTACAAACCAAACACAGCATTTTATTCATTTATGATCAACCATGCTTTCTGTTAATACTTCTAGTATCTATTAAGAACAGGAGCAGTGAGAGATCTATGGTTGACACTCACTCCTCTTCATTTCTGACATGATATGCTTCTTATATGCGTGTATGTAACGATTTACTTACTTTCCATGAGCTGTTTCTCCAGACAACATTATTCCATCTGAGCCTTCTCGAACAGCAATTGCTATATCTGACACCTCTGCTCTGGTTGGAGTTGGATGAAGAATCATGCTTTCTAGCATATTTGTTGCCACAATAACCGCCTTTCCCATGCTACGGCACAAGTTGATTATCTCTTCCTACATTGACGGGCATTACAATTGTTAGTATGAACTCAATTCAGTTGACATCAGTCCAGCGGAATACATGATACTGATCAAGAATTAGCATTACTACAGATCCTCGGTTATTAGGTAAAAGGAGTTTACCTGCAAAAGTGGAACCTCTTCAATAGGGAGCTCAGCACCAAGATCTCCTCTGGCAACCATGGCCTAAAAAAGCATGAAAGCATCAACAATCAGTACAGAAATTATATTAGTTAGAACTACTAAGAAAATTAAATGAAATAACAAAAACGCAAGCCTAAGGAAATAATGTCAGGAATAGGTTAGCACCCCATCAGATGCAGTGATAATTGAGTGCAAATTTGGTATAGAGTCTGCACTTTCAATTTTTACAATGACATGTATATCAACACCACTTCCTGCAGCATTGAATGAGAAATTCATCATATATATAATCTAAATTCACAACAAACTAATCGGATATATTTTAAATCCTTTTAGATATATACTCTTCAAATAATTCTTCAGTTCATGAACAACTTCAGCATCCTTAACAAAGGAAACAGCATAGAAGTCAACTTTGTTATCAACTCCAAACTTGATATCATCCCAATCCTTCTCTGCAACAAATGAATGTGAATATTACGCCATAGGAAACCACCATAACATCAATCCCCAGTAACTACCCTCCCACCCAACTGAAGCACACAAAGAGATATACACTAGAATATTGTCAACATTGGGATTAATAATCTGAATTCTGACCAGTGATTGAAGGCAGTGTAGCACTTTTTCCTCTAACATTCAAATGTCGCCTAGACTTGAGCTCTCCTCCATCAACAACTTCACATTTCACAGAATCCTCTGTCTTAGACTTAACCACCATAGACATCATACCACCTACATAACACATTAAAAAGTAAGGAACACTAGCTTTAAACCAAAAGTTCCACAATTTTAAGTGCAAAGGACAAGCGTATACAACTATAAGAGTGTTAAATAATGGGTCCAAACCTTTTTTGGACCCCAAATAGTGGGAACTTTATAGCACAAGGTTTCCCTTGTGAGTTCAAGTAAGTTGCTAATATGTTACACATTATATCTAGTCTATAATATTCTTCTTGGGAATAACATTAGCCTTGCATCTTTCAACAGTTTAGTTCATTTAATAAGTCAATTGAAATTTATGTAATGGAGCTAAACAGCATCCCATTATCCTGCACAAACCATCAAGAAAGATGGAAGACAGAATAAACAGTGTTATCACATGTTTGTTTGCAAACCTACTGACAATATGCAATAGATTACAATACTTGTATACAAGCAAATGCTTTCATGATTAAGGCCTTAACCAGAACACGTTTCTTGGATCAAAAAGATTATCAATGTATCTCAAAAACATGTTATAGCATAATTTCACCAGTAGGTGGCCTCAAGTGGCAAATCTCAAAGAAATTAACTCTGTAACGACCGAGATTAGTCCCCAATTTCAAGGGAAAAAGTTTCAATGAAATTTAAATATATGCATAAATCACCATAATGTTGGAGTGCTAATTTGTCAATCCAAGAGTATAACAAAAATGTTTAAGGAATTTTGGACACTCTAATTGATCAGTAGATAACCATCATACCATCAACAAGAAGCATATCCCCCACTTCCACATCATTGACAAAATCATCGTAGTTCACACTAACACAATCGGCAGTTCCAACACCTCTCTGAATAGTAAAAGTGAATTCCTGCCCAGGATTCAATATAATAGGTTGTGGCAAATCCCCACTTCTAACTTCAGGACCCTGAGAATGAAGAATGATAAATATTAGATAACACAGAATCAAATACTCTTGGTTTGAAAAGTAGAATGTTTGAGAGGAATTGTGCGCGTATGATGCATCCTCGATCTTGTGTATGTTCATTCATATTATCTTATTTTGTGAAACAGCTTATATGAAAAGCTTACTGAGAGGTTTTATAAGGGAAAATCAACTACTCTCAAATTTAATGAAATCAGGCATGCACTCTTATTTATAGCTTGAATACAATAAATCAACCAAGAGAAAAAGCTGACAGTCTAATAAGCAGTAGTCAAGTTACATAGCCCAATCGCTAGCTAGTCATTTTAATTGCATTGCTAAGTGCTAAAATTCTAAACATGAGCTAAGGACTGCTCTTGATCCTTTGACAGTAGAATACTGTCCATAATAAAAACAGTTCGTGATTGATTCAAGGACAGCAAATCGCAAACACAACCGCAATATAAAACCTTGAATCAAAGTAGACAAAAGTAAACTTTTAATGAAGCAGGTACGGCTTCTGATTACTATGTTCTATCCAAAATTGCAACAAAGCAAACATACAAGAACCCAAATCTCTGTCCAAACAAACAAACCAACCTTAGTGTCAAGCATGATTGCAATCACATTGTCCTTGCTTTGAGCATTATATTCCTTAACCAAGTCAATGACTTTCTGATGAGAAGCATGGTCCCCATGAGACATATTCAATCGAGCAACGTTCATACCAGCCTCAGCCAGCTTCCAAATCATTTCCTTGGTATTGGTAGAAGGTCCAATGGTACACACGATCTTTGTCTTGCGCCTAAACGTGGGCTTAGACCACATCCCAACCGAATTCTCCCCAAATGGCTGCACCCCGCGTAAATGTTGCAAATGCTGCTCAATCTAATCACCACAACACAAAATGGGTCAAAACAATTACTCCCAGAAAACCCATCCAATGAAAAAATAAGAAAACAAAAAACACGAACCTTTGGGTCATCTTCGGGTGACACTGGGATGACTTCAGAAGGGGCAGATTTCCTTGCACTGATCTGAAAGCTTCTGGGGGCGACTTGGGAGCGTTTGTTATTGTTCCCATGGGGAGGTAACACCGTGGAAGCAAAAGATGGAGGCTTTAACAGGTTTTGAGACCTGTCACGTGCAGATCCAGAAGAGGGACACAAAAGGGTGCCTTGAATGGATCGTGAGACCGCGACCTGAGCCATAGATAGAGGAAGAGAAAAATGTTTTGGGAGAGAGAAGAGGGAATGCGAGACGTATAAGAAGAAGGTGAAGGGAAAATGGAAGTTGGAAAAATCGCCGCTATGTTTGACGGAGATTCTGAGGAGGCAAGGTAGTGGCAACTTGTTAAGGAGGCCTAGTTCCTATCGAAAAACAATGAACACTGTGTTTGAACCTTGTTCAACGTGTTTGATGTGGGAATTTAATTAAAGGAAAAAATGATTTGTGTTTCTTTAAACCTACTCTCTGACACTTTTTTACTCAATTTATGACACTTTTTTACTCAATTTATTTCAAATTGTAAAATAGTAAATCATTTGTGTCAATTAAGAAGTAAAAACCGAACAACTTTGAACAAATTCAACTGGTGACAGAGAATACTTTTGGAAGAGGGATTTTAGGGTCTAACCTACTTGAGGGTCTGAATTTGTCCACTTATCTAGAAAATAATGGTCAAGTGTGTCTAAGGTTAAAAGTCTTTTTTCAGTAAATTAAATCAATAATAATACAAATTCTTTCAAGACATATAACTACAATTTTTAATTTTAATTGGTTATTTAACTATGATTATCATAATCCTAATAATGTATGTTACTTATGCATTTTATTAATCCTGGATAATTTATTAACCATTTTTACTAAAATTTTGGCTAAACTCATTGTTAATAACTGATTTCATCAAATTTCATTCAATTATTGCTAAATAAACTTCTAACTTGTTTCATTTTTTTCATTTTCTTATGTCCTACATTTATGTTTTTACGCCAAGTCTTCTGTTGTAATTATTCTTTTGTCATCAATAATCTTTTGCATTTTTATTCTCCTCTACATATTTAGTTAGTGTGTCGTTGCAAGAAAAGTGGTGACAAACGTTGTTGATGTGGTGGAGAGATTCATGACTATGGTGGTCTAGACATCATAGTTCAGAATGAACTTGGGATCGTGGATCTAATGGTAGGAAAGGACATTGTCATGAAGATGAACCACTAAGAGTGTCACTTTAAGAGTTTCACTTTGTGTTCGTTGTTGACCCACTTGGGGACAAAGTCAAAGATTTTCTTCAAGGCAATGTCCTTGAGCATGATCTCATGATGTGTTGATTGTTAGATTTTCATGTTTTTTTTTTACCATTCCGATACAATTTTATTGTGCAATTACAAGAATGGTGCAAGCTTTAAAAATATTTCAAGTTTGGATAAATGTATTAAGTTAACACGACTTTAAAATAAGCAAATTGTGTAATGCCAAAGCGACTTTACTTTCCTCTCCCCAAATTTTTTAAAATTTATATAATTAATATATAATTTTAAATATATTTTGTAAAAATTTAATATTTTTAATATATTGTATATATATGATATTCTAAAACAATTTATATATTTATATCTATATATAAAAGAAAGGTCTTCTTTTTTTTTGTTCATACTTTTTTTCAATTTATTTTTTAAATATTTTTAAAATAATAATTGTTTAATTTAACATTTTTTTATTTGACTTTTTTTAACTTGATCATTATAAATGAAAATTAATTATAATAAAATTATAAAATTATTTATATCTAATTTTATAATTATAATAATATCAATAATAATAATTTTATTACTTTTTATTATCATAACAAAGTAAATACAAGATTTTTAGTAGTTTATATAAAAATTTTGAGATTACTCTTTTGGTTTTTATTTTTGTTCAAAAATATCAAGTTGGTTTTTCAAATTTTGTAAGTTTCAATTTGGCTCCAATTTTGTTAAATTTCTTAAATCAGATCAATATTTTTTTATAAAATTGAAGTTATACATAATGATGATTTGCTTTTTTAATATAATTAACATAATTCTAGTGTCAATTTTGATGAATTTTTCTTTTCAAGATAAGATACTCTCAAATCCAAGATATATCAAGTCTTAAGACTAATGTTATATAAAACTGAAACGATGTCGTCAAGACGATACTACCTCGTCACGAATATCTAGGTCATAACAAAAATATGCACTTGGGTCCTGTTGACATCCCAAAACAAGATTAATATGATTAGGGTTAGGATGGTAAAGTTGGATTTTATAACTTAAGGGGTGCAGGAAGTTGTAGCCATTAAAAATCTTGTCTCAGTTTTGGAGAAGGCCAATTTAGACCATTTTCAGTTTTGGGTCCAATTGCAATTTAATCTAGCCGTACAGTGCATTTGACCCATTTATTTCTGTGTTTAGATTTACTTAAGATAATTTGTAACAGTTTGGTGCATAAGTTGTTACAATAAAACTTTTGATGATAACAATTTTTTTTCAATTTGGATTTGTCTGTATGGAGAGAGATTTAGGCCCAATCACATTGCCCAGTTGTGAAAGTGGCATTTTACGATGTACATTCCGCTTTTAGAATCACTATCTACAGGGCTTCTTTTAAATGGGCCCAGTTCATTGGGTTTGGAAGGCCTTTTCAGATTAATTAAGGGGTTTCTCCGTACATTTCCAAGTCTTTTTTCTGCACCTCCAAAAATTCCTATTTTGCCCTTTAAAAAAAAGTAAAAGAAAAGAAACAACTTTTGTGTATTTATGTATTTATCAGAGTGCACCTCCTGCACCTCAAATTCAATCTCATTTTCCTAGTCATTTTTCTCTTTCTCCTCTATTCGCGGCTTATTAGACCTTTTTTTTTCTTTTCTATTCGTGTAGTCCTCGACATTCGCTTCATATATTTTTTTCGTTTTTCAGCAATATTGCGGATGTCGACATCCGCTTTAGAAATTTTCTACTGTGGATATCGACATCCGCAATACAATTTTTTCAACAAAATATTTTTTAATTTTTTAACATTAAACCACATTCATATTATTGAAGATAAATTCACCAAATACTATATTTGTGACGTCCCATTTTAATAGATTACACTACTAAATAAAATATCACACAGATATAATAAAGAGAAGCACTTCGATGAATATAAAACGAACGAGAAACAACTATTACAGTCATCCATAGGAGTACTTAGGAAAGAACCTGGGCACACAACTATGCCATAAACAAAAAGAGTTCTAAAGTTTAACAGTTGTGCAAAAGAGATGCTCTAGGAGCATCGAATTACAAGGCACTAGGGCCTTAGAACTTCTACGAATAACCATAACAGCTGGTCCACTAGGCTGCACCGCTACGACCATCAGGCCTACCTCCAGAAGTATTCCCATCTGCTCCCACCAATGGTGATCATCGCAAAAAGAAACATAACAGAAAACAAACACAAACATGCAAGGGTAAGCTAGTGTAATATAATACTTAACATGGCATAAGGAAATAAATGCGTAAACATTCCCAGACATACAACACAGAGGCACAATATTTATGGTATGACAATCAACGCAAGACACTATGACTCAATTATCCGGATACATATATTAAGATCGGATTCACTGGATGCCCGCACTCGTGGTGGCCTCTACTGCTCTGCAGAGCCATTGCCAATGGGTTTCACCCTACCACTCACGAGGTTAGCCTTCAAGCGTCTAAGGCCATTATCCTGCCAAAGACTAGGGCCTCCCGCTACTCTCACCACTTGGGTCAGTTTGCTATACTTGAGACTCACTGACCCTTTAGAGTTTCGGGATGCAATCCTTACTTGAATCCTTATCTTAATATATACACTACACGCCACCATAAAGTCTCCCCACGAGACTCATGGAATTACGCCTATCACATACAATTTCATGTTTCTTATACCACAACCACCACTTATACCTCATACATTCCATTTCCATACCTCAGTACCACCATCCAACATTTCGGGGAAATAATTGAATTCAAGCATACCACTTTAATTCAACACCACTCAATTACTTCATGCATATTCATGGGAACATCCAACCATCATAGAAAACAGAGAAATAATCATCCAAACTCGCGCTGGTCTCGCTTAGGCTAAAAGCCTTCGCCTGGGCGAACTCAGCTGGCTCGCCTAAGCGAGCCATTTCCGCCTGAGCGAGACGTGGGACGCTGATACAGTGGCTCCTCTGCGAGCCCTCGCCTGAGCGAGTGCCTACTCGCCTGAGCGAGAATGCGATCAGAGAACACCAAGTTCTCTTCGAGGACTCGCTTGGGCGAGTCACTCTCGCCTGAGCGAGATAGCGTGTCGCCCAAAAGTGCAGCCCCTCGCCTGGGCGAGCTGCTCGAGGCTGGGAGCACTCTGGTACTCTCGCCTAGGCGAGACTAGCTCGCTTGGGCGAAAATAGCAGCGTTCACCACTGTCAACCCACATGCAGCGGCGGAAACCGCCCAGATCCACCCCCAAACCCACATGCAAACCCATATCATTCGATAAAAACATACTAGGCACGCATACGAACTCAAAACGACCACAAACAACCCAGAAACACTTAAGACCAAAGAGTCTAGCTTCCCTTACCTGTTTTTGAGAGCAACTGAAACAACAGATTCGAACTAAGGACACCACAGCTCCTGAAGTTAGGAAAGAGCTGGAACCTGCAGATTTGGTATAGAGCGAGGTCAGGAAACTAAAACCCTAACATGACCAACGCGCACAACTGTGAGAACTGGAGAAGAAACGGGACAGAACCTCCAAGACTCGGCTTACCTGGGAAAAGGAAGGGTGTTCCTAGCTCGAAGGCAGACCAACTTTGTGCCCTAGCGGAGTCCCTTCTGATTTCTTAGAGAACTTGAGAGCAACTCTGTTTTCTGAAACAGAAGCAAGTGAGAAATGAGAAGGAGCTGTTAGGGTAGGGTGCCCTTCTGTAGGGCAGGGCCTTGGGCCTCCGAAAAGGCCAGGCCCAAACTTTATAGTACTGAAAAAAAAAAAAAAGGCTTACAATATTAATGTTTGTACATGTTATATGATATTTACTACATCAAATGGATCAAGAATAAAAACAAAAAAAAAAAAATATCAAATTTTTAAAAACAACTAAGTCTGTTGCGGATGTCGATATTTGCTTCAAAAACTTTCTATTACGGATGTCGACATTCACAATACAATTTTCCAGCAAAATATTTTTTAATTTTTTAAAATTAAATCACATTCATATTATTGAAGATAAATTCACGAAATACTATATTAATGTTTATACATGTTATAGAATATTTACCACATTAAATGGATCAAGAATAAAGCCAAAAAAGATTAAATATCAAAATTTTTAAAAAGTAAGTCTGTTGCGGATGTCGACATCCGCTTCATAAATTTTCTATTGTAGATGTCGACATTTGCAATACAATTTTTCAGTAAAATATTTTTTAATTTTTTAAAATTAAATCACATTCATATAATTGAAGATAAATTAACAAAGTATTATATTAATGTTTATACATGTTATAGAATATTTACTGCATCAAATGAATCAAGAATCAAAGCAAAATAAAAATTATATATCAAAATAAAAAAAATTTGCGGATGTGCATATCTTCAATTGAAACTATCAACACTATTGCAGATATCAACCTCCGCAAACATATAACATATGATATTTATATCGATCTCCATATCATATTTTTTTTTAGGAGAGAGAAAATTTACTCCTATTTTACTTTTTACCGTAGGGCAAACTAGAAATTAAAGAAAGTTTTGAAATATAGAAAAACACATTGGATACGCAGGCACAAATCTCCTTAATTAAAAAAGGAATTTGTACGGCGTAATCCCTATTTTTAAAAATATATGCAAAGTTTTAATTTGTACCCAGTGACAAAATCTCTTTAACATAGACAGCTTTTTATAGGAATCTAAAAATCACAATTCCTTTTAACCAAATAAAATTAGTTTTATATATTTTAAAATAAATTTTCGATACGTGTATTGTTACTTGTATTGTCTGGTATGTGACTATTTTTTTTTTTGAAAAATTAATTAAAAGATAATTTTCTGCACTTTTTCTTTGAATGTTTATGGTTGTTCACGGAGTCTAATATTTCAAAATAAAAATACGAGTAGACGTGTGATCGTGTTAGTACTTGATATATTGTTTTTCCAATAATTGAAAAATACGCTTCTTGTTTCTTTCTTTTTGGTGTTTGTACGGCTGTCCAAGTTGTTTGACATCCAATTTCGAATAATTTAAAAATATCAAACAAAAATATTTTTTTTAGAAAATTAAAGATCAACATCCAAGAACTTTGTTTCTTTTAAGAATTATGTGATTAAAACTTTGTTTCTTTTAAGAATTATGTGATTAATAATTTCTCATTATGAATAGAAATACGTAGAAGATCAATTTTGGTCAGGTTTATCTAAAAAAATAAAAATAAAATTCCAAAATCAAATTTCAAAATCATTTTCCAAATTGCTCTTCATCTAAAAGTACATAAACCTTGATTTTTCATTATGAATAGAAATAGGTAAGAATGAGGTCGATCCTTGTTGGAACCAAAATTTTAAAAAATAGTTTTGTTTATTTCGCATAGTCTTTTCTTCTTTTTTTTGAGAAAATTAAATATTTAGAAAAACTATATCCATTTTGCATATTTAATTAAAGTTATTGTTTTTGAACGAGTGTTGTAGGTTGATAACACCTCTCCCTACACAAAACCAATTTTTGGATTCAAAATCCGGTTTCACAAACCACACTTTATCTGTGGTGTTTCTATAATTTTTCAAAATAAATTATGGTAACAATTCTAAAATCTCTATTTTTAAAATTTATAATTTTTCAATTCGTCAGCTTATTGTAATTTTGGTTGTGATTCTAAACAAGCAGTTAATGCTCATCACAATATCCATTTATGATATTGATATTGCATACCCATAAGACACGATGTTGAATTTAAATTAGTTTTTAATAAATTTTAAATTAAATTCAGCCATGGAAAACAATATAATTAAAATTTTGTAAATTGGTTTCTTTAGCTAACACATATATTAAGGTAAGAGGTTAAGATTTAAAACTAAAACATTTCTACTCACTTATTTCTATTCATAGCTTCTTTGGTGAGGAAGTCTCTCTTATCATAGCTTGGAAAAACAACTTAAACTAACTCAATAACATGTTTTGCATATATATAATCATTTTCTTACACCACAAATTCATACAAAAAGAAAAAACAAATACTATAAAACCACCTTCTTTTTTTCTTTTATCTATCTTATCTTGATTTTTCTTAAAAACAAATATTCTTTGCTATGGCCTTTCTTAAACCTCAATTCTTGATTTTGGCTCTTTTGATTGAATTCAAGCATACCACTTTAATTCAACACCACTCAATTACTTCATGCATATTCATGGGAACATCCAACCATCATAGAAAACAGAGAAATAATCATCCAAACTCGCGCTGGTCTCGCTTAGGCTAAAAGCCTTCGCCTGGGCGAACTCAGCTGGCTCGCCTAAGCGAGCCATTTCCGCCTGAGCGAGACGTGGGACGCTGATACAGTGGCTCCTCTGCGAGCCCTCGCCTGAGCGAGTGCCTACTCGCCTGAGCGAGAATGCGATCAGAGAACACCAAGTTCTCTTCGAGGACTCGCTTGGGCGAGTCACTCTCGCCTGAGCGAGATAGCGTGTCGCCCAAAAGTGCAGCCCCTCGCCTGGGCGAGCTGCTCGAGGCTGGGAGCACTCTGGTACTCTCGCCTAGGCGAGACTAGCTCGCTTGGGCGAAAATAGCAGCGCCCACATGCAGCGGCGGAAACCGCCCAGATCCACCCCCAAACCCACATGCAAACCCATATCATTCGATAAAAACATACTAGGCACGCATACGAACTCAAAACGACCACAAACAACCCAGAAACACTTAAGACCAAAGAGTCTAGCTTCCCTTACCTGTTTTTGAGAGCAACTGAAACAACAGATTCGAACTAAGGACACCACAGCTCCTGAAGTTAGGAAAGAGCTGGAACCTGCAGATTTGGTATAGAGCGAGG
This sequence comes from Vigna unguiculata, assembly GCF_004118075.2. Classification (NCBI taxonomy): domain Eukaryota; kingdom Viridiplantae; phylum Streptophyta; class Magnoliopsida; order Fabales; family Fabaceae; genus Vigna; species Vigna unguiculata. The sequence continues at coordinate 35,025,244 of NC_040282.1, forward strand.
TCAGGAAACTAAAACCCTAACATGACCAACGCGCACAACTGTGAGAACTGGAGAAGAAACGGGACAGAACCTCCAAGACTCGGCTTACCTGGGAAAAGGAAGGGTGTTCCTAGCTCGAAGGCAGACCAACTTTGTGCCCTAGCGGAGTCCCTTCTGATTTCTTAGAGAACTTGAGAGCAACTCTGTTTTCTGAAACAGAAGCAAGTGAGAAATGAGAGGGAGCTGTTAGGGTAGGGTGCCCTTCTGTAGGGCAGGGCCTTGGGCCTCCGAAAAGGCCAGGCCCAAACTTTATAGTACTGAAAAAAAAAAAAAAGGCTTACAATATCTCCCCAACAACAAAAATTTTTCGTCCTCGAAAAATTAGACTTACCAGAACAGATATGGGTATGAACTCCTCATGTCCTCCTCTAGCTCCCAAGTTGCATCACCTGTCCTCCGGTCCCAGATGACCTTCACGAGACTAGTGGTCCTTCCCTTGTGCTCCTTCACTTGGCGATCCTCTATAGCCACGGGCTGTACTACTACCTGGAGATTCTCCCTGACTTCCACATCTTCGGCCTCCAAGATATGCGATGGATCAAAAACATACTTCCGTAGCTGTGAAACATGGAAAACTGGGTGTAGATTCGCCAACTGAGGTGGTAATGCAATCTCATAAGCCACGGGCCCTATCCTCCTCAAGATCTGATACGGACCCAAGAACTTAGGTGATAACTTCCTTGAGCGGATAGCCCTCCCCACACCAGTGGTACGGGTCACCCTCAAGAACACATGCTCTCCAGCCTCAAACTCTAGGGGTCTCCTCCTCCTGTCAGCATATGCCTTCTGCCTGCTCTGGGATGCTTGCAACCTGTCTCTCACTAACTGCACCTTCTCTGTGGTCTGTTGCAGCAACTCTGGTCCAACCAAAACTGACTCACCATCCTGGTACCAACACAAAGGAGTCCTACACCTCCTCCCATACAAAGCCTCATAAGGAGCCATCCCGATACTCGCTTGGTAACTGTTGTTATAGGTAAACTCCACCAACGGTAGCACCTCATCCCAACTACCAAGATGGTCCAAGATGCAAGTCCTCAACAAGTCCTCCAAGGACTGAATCACCCTCTCTGACTGGCCATCCGTCTGAGGATGATAAACAGAACTCATCCTCAGCCTGCTACCCATAGCCTCCTGCAGTGCCTGCCAGAACCTGAAAGTGAACCGGGGGTCTCTGTCAGACACTATGCTACTAGGCACTCCATGAAGTCTCACTATCTCACGGATGTAGAGCTGGGCCAACCTGGCCATAGACATTCTGAGATTCACCGCCAAAAAGTGAGCACTCTTCGTCAAACGATCCACCACTACCCATATAGCATCATGACCTCTCACGGTGCGAGGCAAGTGAGTAACAAAATCCATGGCTATGCTATCCCACTTCCACACCGGAATATCCAAGGGTTGAAGCGTTCCACCGGGTTTCTGATGCTCCACCTTCGCCTTTTGACACGTCAAGCAAGCGGATACAAACTGTGCAACTTCCTTTTTCATGCCCTGCCACCAAAAGTTCTCCTTGAGGTCTTGGTACATCTTAGTCATGCCAGGGTGCAGACTAAGACGACTCTTGTGTCCCTCCTCAAGGATCATCTTTCTCAACTCCGCATCTTCTGGTACACAAACCCTGCCTCTGAATCTCAACACACCATCACTGCCGAAGGCAAACTCCTTGGCCTGATCCGTCCCCAGTAACTCTTTTACCTTCTGTAGACTAACATCCGTTGCTTGTCTCTCCCTGATCAAGCCCAAGAAGTCACTAGATATAACCAAGGTGCTACACCTAATGAATTCCGGTTCCAATTCAAACTGTAGCTTCATGTCTCTGAAGCTCTCAAGCAACTCCATCTCTTTTATCATCAAGTGTGCCACATGCACTGTCTTCCTACTCAATGCGTCCGCTACCACATTCGCCTTCCCTGGGTGGTAGAGAAGTTCGAAGTCGTAGTCCTTCAAAAACTCTATCCACCGCCTCTGCCTCATATTCAGTTCTTTTTGATCGAAGAGGTACTTCAAGCTCTTGTGGTCGCTAAACACACGGAACTGCGCACCATACAAGTAGTGCCTCCATATCTTCAAAGCAAACACCACTGCTGCCAACTCGAGATCATGAGTAGGGTAGTTCTTCTCATGAACCTTCAATTGCCTTGAAGCATAGGCCACCACCTTCCTCTCTTGCATCAAGACACACCCAAGGCCCTGATGAGAGGCATCACAATAAACCTCAAAGGGTTTACTCACATCCGGAATTACCAACACTGGAGCACTCGTCAACCTCTGCTTGAGCTCTCTGAAGCTCTCTTCACACCTGTCCGTCCATGCGAACGGTTGGTCTTTCCTGGTTAGCTGTGTCAAGGGTGCCACTATCTTGGAGAACCCCTCTATAAATCTCCTATAGTAGCCAGCTAAACCCACGAAGCTTCGAATCTCCGTCACTGACTTGGGACATTCCCACTGTATCACGGCCTCTACCTTAGCTGGATCCACAGCTATACCCTGAGCTGATATAATATGCCCCAAGAACTGCACCTCTCTCATCCAGAAGTCGCACTTTGACAACTTGGCAAACAGTTGCTTCTCCCTCAGGATGCTAAGCACTATCCTCAGGTGCTCGGCATGCTCTTCAAGCGTCCTGGAGTAGATGAGAATGTCGTCTATGAAGACCACGACAAACTTATCTAAAAACGGGCGGAAGATCCGGTTCATGTAGTCCATGAACAAAGCTGGAGCATTAGTCACACCGAATGGCATGACAACGTACTCGTAGTGCCCATATCTGGATCTAAAAGCAGTCTTCTCAACATCTTTTGCCTTCACTAGAATCTGATGATAACCTGACCGGAGATCAATCTTGGAGAACAAAGATGCCCCATGAAGCTGATCCATCAAATCATCTATTCTCGGCAAGGGGTACTTGTTCTTGATAGTCAGCTTGTTCAGCTGTCTATAGTCCACACACAACCTGGAGCCGCCATCCTTCTTCTTCACAAGCAAAACAGGTGCTCCCCATGGCGAAGCACTCGGCCGTATAAACTCTTTCTCTAGCAATTCCTCTATCTGCTTCTTCAACTCTACCAACTCTGCTGGCGCCATACGGTAAGGAGCTATCGACACAGGACCGGCTCCTGGTACCAAGTCTATGGAGAACTCAACTTCTCTCCTAGGGGGTAAACCCGGTACCTCTTCAGGGAACACATCCTCAAAGTCCCTGACCACTGGTATTACTGTTATCCTCTCCTCTTTCTCAACATCCATCCTGGCAAAGACCATATAACACTGTGCACCGTCCCGGATTTCCTTCATGATCTCATTCGAAGACAACAACTCAAGCTCCTCTGAGTTTGAGAACAACAGCTTCTTCTCCCGGCAGTCTATGAGAACGTGATTGGCAGAGAGCCAATCCATTCCCAAGATCACATCTAACCCTTGCAGAGGGAGGCATATAAGATTGACTTTGTATACGCGCCCCTCTACCTCAACCGGACATCTAGAACACACTGAAGAAGTCCTAACTAACCCAGATGCCGGAGTCGATACCACTAGATCAAACTGTAGCTCACACACCGGCAGACCCAACTCCCGCACACAAGACTCTGACACAAATGAGTGTGTCGCTCCAGAATCAAAAAGAACACAACAGGACTTGCCAGATATCACACAACAACCAACAACTAGATTACCTGAACCTGCTGCCTCTGACCCAGTCATCGCAAAGACCCTGCCTGTAGCCTGAGGCCTGCTGCCTCCTCCTCTCTGCTGAGTCTGGCCTGAACTCTGACTCGAAGTCTGTGATGAGGGTCGTGCTACTGCCCCTCTCCTCGAAGGACAATCCCTGCCGAAGTGGCCTACCCTGCCACATAGGTTGCATCTGCGGAAACCTGGAAGTTGTGGGCAGAAACTCTTCGCATGCGGTCCTCCGCAATGGTAACACTGCATCCTGCCGGGCGGGGAAGAGAAACCTCCAGATCCCTGTGGCTGTGGATGAGGTCTTGCATAAGGCTTCCTCCTTTCTTCAATCCTCGGCCTGGACCCAGATGGTCCACTAACTCTCTGCTGTGGCTGCTGCTGAGCCTCCACTTCCACCTTCATACGTTCCATGACCCTGGCCTTTTCCACTAAGGCCGCAAAGTCCTTGATGGACAGTGGAGCTACCATCAGGCGGATGTCTCCTCTGAGACCATTCTCAAATTTCCTGCAACGCCACTCTTCATCCAGTGGCATGGTGTAGAAGCGCCCAAGATGCTTGAACTGCTCGGCATACTCGGCCACTGACTTGTTCCCCTGTGTCAGCTGGAGGAACTCTACCTCCTTAGCGTACCTCACGCTGTCAGGGAAATACTCAGACAAGAACCTCTTCTTGAAGGCTCCCCAGGTGATGTCCTCATGCTTCTCTTCCATCACCAGCTTCATGCTGGCCCACCAGTGCTCAGCCTCTCCGGTGAGCATGTAAACAGTGAAAGCAAGCCTGCTCTCATCCGGACACCTCTTGGCATCGAAGATGCGCTCCATGTCCTTCATCCACTGGTCCGCCTGGTCAGGACTCTTCTTGCCATCAAACTTGGCAGGTTGGTGCTTCAGGAAGTCTTCCAAACTCCATTCCGGGGGTGGAGGTTGGGGATGAGGACCATACATCGATGCACCAGCAGCATTCTCCCCTAACTGACGGAGAGCATCCACATGCTGCCTCTGAGCGTCCTCTGCAGCCTGTCTAGCAGCTTCCATCTGCTGCATCATGAAGTGCTGCTGCTCTAGAGAGGCTTACTGGCGCTGCATCGCCGCCTCATGTTGTTGCATCATAGCATTGCTCTGTTGCGTCAAGGCTGCAGCCATAGCCTCGATCGCCCTAGCCAGATCTTGCCCATCGCCCTGAGAAGGTTGAGGAGGAGCTACACGAGGGGGTGCCATAACACTGGACACACAGAAAGCACCATTAGAAACTGGGTTAGACTGGAAACTCATCTAAACACGACAAGGAGGGCACAACAAAAGCTAAGCAGACACATAACCCACAGACACTTAGGAACGAAGGCTCTGATACCATAAAAGTGTGACGTCCCATTTTAATAGATTACACTACTAAATAAAATATCACACAGATATAATAAAGAGAAGCACTTCGATGAATATAAAACGAACGAGAAACAACTATTACAGTCATCCATAGGAGTACTTAGGAAAGAACCTGGGCACACAACTATGCCATAAACAAAAAGAGTTCTAAAGTTTAACAGTTGTGCAAAAGAGATGCTCTAGGAGCATCGAATTACAAGGCACTAGGGCCTTAGAACTTCTACGAATAACCATAACAGCTGGTCCACTAGGCTGCACCGCTACGACCATCAGGCCTACCTCCAGAAGTATTCCCATCTGCTCCCACCAATGGTGATCATCGCAAAAAGAAACATAACAGAAAACAAACACAAACATGCAAGGGTAAGCTAGTGTAATATAATACTTAACATGGCATAAGGAAATAAATGCGTAAACATTCCCAGACATACAACACAGAGGCACAATATTTATGGTATGACAATCAACGCAAGACACTATGACTCAATTATCCGGATACATATATTAAGATCGGATTCACTGGATGCCCGCACTCGTGGTGGCCTCTACTGCTCTGCAGAGCCATTGCCAATGGGTTTCACCCTACCACTCACGAGGTTAGCCTTCAAGCGTCTAAGGCCATTATCCTGCCAAAGACTAGGGCCTCCCGCTACTCTCACCACTTGGGTCAGTTTGCTATACTTGAGACTCACTGACCCTTTAGAGTTTCGGGATGCAATCCTTACTTGAATCCTTATCTTAATATATACACTACACGCCACCATAAAGTCTCCCCACGAGACTCATGGAATTACGCCTATCACATACAATTTCATGTTTCTTATACCACAACCACCACTTATACCTCATACATTCCATTTCCATACCTCAGTACCACCATCCAACATTTCGGGGAAATAATTGAATTCAAGCATACCACTTTAATTCAACACCACTCAATTACTTCATGCATATTCATGGGAACATCCAACCATCATAGAAAACAGAGAAATAATCATCCAAACTCGCGCTGGTCTCGCTTAGGCTAAAAGCCTTCGCCTGGGCGAACTCAGCTGGCTCGCCTAAGCGAGCCATTTCCGCCTGAGCGAGACGTGGGACGCTGATACAGTGGCTCCTCTGCGAGCCCTCGCCTGAGCGAGTGCCTACTCGCCTGAGCGAGAATGCGATCAGAGAACACCAAGTTCTCTTCGAGGACTCGCTTGGGCGAGTCACTCTCGCCTGAGCGAGATAGCGTGTCGCCCAAAAGTGCAGCCCCTCGCCTGGGCGAGCTGCTCGAGGCTGGGAGCACTCTGGTACTCTCGCCTAGGCGAGACTAGCTCGCTTGGGCGAAAATAGCAGCGTTCACCACTGTCAACCCACATGCAGCGGCGGAAACCGCCCAGATCCACCCCCAAACCCACATGCAAACCCATATCATTCGATAAAAACATACTAGGCACGCATACGAACTCAAAACGACCACAAACAACCCAGAAACACTTAAGACCAAAGAGTCTAGCTTCCCTTACCTGTTTTTGAGAGCAACTGAAACAACAGATTCGAACTAAGGACACCACAGCTCCTGAAGTTAGGAAAGAGCTGGAACCTGCAGATTTGGTATAGAGCGAGGTCAGGAAACTAAAACCCTAACATGACCAACGCGCACAACTGTGAGAACTGGAGAAGAAACGGGACAGAACCTCCAAGACTCGGCTTACCTGGGAAAAGGAAGGGTGTTCCTAGCTCGAAGGCAGACCAACTTTGTGCCCTAGCGGAGTCCCTTCTGATTTCTTAGAGAACTTGAGAGCAACTCTGTTTTCTGAAACAGAAGCAAGTGAGAAATGAGAAGGAGCTGTTAGGGTAGGGTGCCCTTCTGTAGGGCAGGGCCTTGGGCCTCCGAAAAGGCCAGGCCCAAACTTTATAGTACTGAAAAAAAAAAAAAAGGCTTACAATATTAATGTTTGTACATGTTATATGATATTTACTACATCAAATGGATCAAGAATAAAAACAAAAAAAAAAAATATCAAATTTTTAAAAACAACTAAGTCTGTTGCGGATGTCGATATTTGCTTCAAAAACTTTCTATTACGGATGTCGACATTCACAATACAATTTTCCAGCAAAATATTTTTTAATTTTTTAAAATTAAATCACATTCATATTATTGAAGATAAATTCACGAAATACTATATTAATGTTTATACATGTTATAGAATATTTACCACATTAAATGGATCAAGAATAAAGCCAAAAAAGATTAAATATCAAAATTTTTAAAAAGTAAGTCTGTTGCGGATGTCGACATCCGCTTCATAAATTTTCTATTGTAGATGTCGACATTTGCAATACAATTTTTCAGTAAAATATTTTTTAATTTTTTAAAATTAAATCACATTCATATAATTGAAGATAAATTAACAAAGTATTATATTAATGTTTATACATGTTATAGAATATTTACTGCATCAAATGAATCAAGAATCAAAGCAAAATAAAAATTATATATCAAAATAAAAAAAATTTGCGGATGTGCATATCTTCAATTGAAACTATCAACACTATTGCAGATATCAACCTCCGCAAACATATAACATATGATATTTATATCGATCTCCATATCATATTTTTTTTTAGGAGAGAGAAAATTTACTCCTATTTTACTTTTTACCGTAGGGCAAACTAGAAATTAAAGAAAGTTTTGAAATATAGAAAAACACATTGGATACGCAGGCACAAATCTCCTTAATTAAAAAAGGAATTTGTACGGCGTAATCCCTATTTTTAAAAATATATGCAAAGTTTTAATTTGTACCCAGTGACAAAATCTCTTTAACATAGACAGCTTTTTATAGGAATCTAAAAATCACAATTCCTTTTAACCAAATAAAATTAGTTTTATATATTTTAAAATAAATTTTCGATACGTGTATTGTTACTTGTATTGTCTGGTATGTGACTATTTTTTTTTTTGAAAAATTAATTAAAAGATAATTTTCTGCACTTTTTCTTTGAATGTTTATGGTTGTTCACGGAGTCTAATATTTCAAAATAAAAATACGAGTAGACGTGTGATCGTGTTAGTACTTGATATATTGTTTTTCCAATAATTGAAAAATACGCTTCTTGTTTCTTTCTTTTTGGTGTTTGTACGGCTGTCCAAGTTGTTTGACATCCAATTTCGAATAATTTAAAAATATCAAACAAAAATATTTTTTTTAGAAAATTAAAGATCAACATCCAAGAACTTTGTTTCTTTTAAGAATTATGTGATTAAAACTTTGTTTCTTTTAAGAATTATGTGATTAATAATTTCTCATTATGAATAGAAATACGTAGAAGATCAATTTTGGTCAGGTTTATCTAAAAAAATAAAAATAAAATTCCAAAATCAAATTTCAAAATCATTTTCCAAATTGCTCTTCATCTAAAAGTACATAAACCTTGATTTTTCATTATGAATAGAAATAGGTAAGAATGAGGTCGATCCTTGTTGGAACCAAAATTTTAAAAAATAGTTTTGTTTATTTCGCATAGTCTTTTCTTCTTTTTTTGAGAAAATTAAATATTTAGAAAAACTATATCCATTTTGCATATTTAATTAAAGTTATTGTTTTTGAACGAGTGTTGTAGGTTGATAACACCTCTCCCTACACAAAACCAATTTTTGGATTCAAAATCCGGTTTCACAAACCACACTTTATCTGTGGTGTTTCTATAATTTTTCAAAATAAATTATGGTAACAATTCTAAAATCTCTATTTTTAAAATTTATAATTTTTCAATTCGTCAGCTTATTGTAATTTTGGTTGTGATTCTAAACAAGCAGTTAATGCTCATCACAATATCCATTTATGATATTGATATTGCATACCCATAAGACACGATGTTGAATTTAAATTAGTTTTTAATAAATTTTAAATTAAATTCAGCCATGGAAAACAATATAATTAAAATTTTGTAAATTGGTTTCTTTAGCTAACACATATATTAAGGTAAGAGGTTAAGATTTAAAACTACTTAAACATTTCTACTCACTTATTTCTATTCATAGCTTCTTTGGTGAGGAAGTCTCTCTTATCATAGCTTGGAAAAACAACTTAAACTAACTCAATAACATGTTTTGCATATATATAATCATTTTCTTACACCACAAATTCATACAAAAAGAAAAAACAAATACTATAAAACCACCTTCTTTTTTTCTTTTATCTATCTTATCTTGATTTTTCTTAAAAACAAATATTCTTCGCTATGGCCTTTCTTAAACCTCAATTCTTGATTTTGGCTCTTTTGATTTTCTTTTTCCTTTCAAAACTTAGTTTTGCAAAGCAATCGAGGATAAATGGGTTGAAAATGAATGTTATTGACCGATGTTGGAGAAAAAATCCTGAATGGAGGAGACACCAATATCAATTAGCCACATGTTGTGTGGGTTATGCTGGCAAGATGATAAACAACATTGGTAATGACCTCATTCATTATAAAGTTACTGACTCTAGTGATGATCCTATAAATCCCAAGCCCAACACCTTGAGATATGGAACTTCTATTCTTCAAGGTAAAGTGTGGATCACATTCCAAAAAGACATGCAAATTGAACTAAAGAAACCCCTTCTCATTAGTAGTTTTACCACTATCGATGGTCGAGGTGTTAATGTCCACATCGCTAATAATGCATGCTTAATGATATTTAAGGTAATTGATACTTGCTACTAATTAAGCTTGTAAGGATAATAAACATTAAAAAATTTATCAATATGTATGCAACTTTGCTTATTTGATTACAGGCCACCAACATAATTATCCATGGCATTCGAGTTCACCATTGCAAACCTCAAGCCCCTGGGAGTGTGATGGGGCCTGAAGGAAAGGTGATTCCTTTAGGTCATGTAGACGGGGACGCAATAAGATTGGTTACTGCTTCAAAAATTTGGATTGACCATAATACACTTTATGATTGTCAAGATGGTTTGCTTGATGTAACACGAGGTTCTACTGATGTGACTATCTCTAATAATTGGTTCAAAAACCAAGATAAAGTTATGCTTCTTGGACATGATGATGGATATGTGAGAGACAAGAATATGAAGGTTACAGTGGTGTACAATCATTTTGGACCTAATTGCAATCAACGTATGCCAAGGTAAATAAGTATTGTTATACTAAGTAGTTAAAAATACACAAAGTAATAAACAATTCTATTTGCTCTTATTAACAAAGAATTAGTGTTCTAGGATTCGTCATGGATATGCACATGTAGCCAATAATTTTTATCAAGGATGGCTTCAATATGCCATTGGTGGAAGCATGGAACCTAGTCTCAAAAGTGAAGCTAACCTCTTTGTTGCACCAACGATAGGAAATAAGGAGGTAATCAATTTTAAAATTTTTGCTTGAAGTATTTGATATCCAACTGATTACCAATCACTTAAGTATTTGCTTATATATATATATATATATATATATATATATATATATATATATATATATATATATATATATATATATATATATATATATATATAATATTAATTTTATTAATACTAATTATTTATTATGTGTAGGTTACATGGAGAAAGAGTAGTGATAAAAGTGGAGGTACATGGAACTTTCATTCGGTAAGGGATATTTTTGAAAATGGAGCTTCTTTCAATATAACAAAAGGAGGAGGTGTGAAAAAACCGAATTATACTAAAGAACAAAATTTTAAAGTTCTTGATGCCAAATTCGTGAGATTGTTGACACGTTCATCTGGTGTGTTGCAATACAATAAGAATTCTATATATTGATTAACAAAAATATAAGAGAGGTTATCTTTTGAATATTTAGCATTCTTATGATTTAGACTATGTAAGTGAGGAGAATTTAATTTTTCTCCAATTGTATTAAAATTGAATTGTGCTTTTAATTAAAATTCTGAACTTTGTAAATTTACTATATAAGTATTATTATTATATTGGAGTATATGATAAAAATCTTGAAAGATGCTCCATACTTAATCTTTTATCGAAGTTGTTTAGGGATTTAGAATAAGTATTTTTTTCTTTCCTGGTATTTTAGGGATAGACAATACTATTGCAATTATGTAAGACTACGATTTACGTTTTAAAGTTTTATTTTAATAAAAATCATAGTTCAATATTAATTTCACATAAATAAATTAAGAGCCAGGTTGGATAACATTTGAACAAACCCATTATACAACTCATTAAAAAAAATTAAATATAATTCTAGTCTTTGATGAAAAATTAAAATTCGTCCTCGTTCAAAACTTTAATACATTTTTTATCTCTAAACTTAAAAATGAATAAATATAATTTATTTAATCCAATTATGTTAAATTTTTTTGACATGTCAAATATGTTTTATGCTAACATTTGAGTTGTTCATACGTTTTTATATGTTCTCACTTCAATATTAGATGTGAAACGTGTTTGACACAAAAAAAATTAACATACTTAGGTTAGAAGGACTATATCCATTCATTTTTAAAGTTTAGGGACTAAAATGTACCAATATAAGAACAAATTATAATTTCGCTTCAAAGTTCAGGGACTAAAAAGATATCTAATCCTTCACAAATCTACATTTATTTTTTTCTTAACCTCAATCCAAATTAGCCCACTCTTGAATGAATTGGATTAGGTTGGGTCTAAGTAATAAGTCAAGTCATTATTGGGTCGGGTCGAAACATTGGCGTTGTCTGTGGAGACTGATAACTTCCCTTGTCCTCCACCCTCTGAGGTGTTTTTTAAGGATAAAACCGTGACAGAGTTCCACGCTCCAAAGTGGACAATACCTCGAGAACGTGGTGGTTGATCCTATTGATGCTTCCGAACGAACTTGGGTTGAGTCGAAACATTGGCGTTGTTTGGGAACCAACAACTCCCCTTGCCCTCTACTCTCTGAGGCACCTTTTAAGGATAAAAGCATGACAAAGTTCCATGCTCCAAAGCAGAATATACCTCAGGAACGCAATGATTGTTCCTAATGATGCTGCCAGATGGACTTAGGTCAGGTTGGAACATTGACATCGTCTGTAGGGATCGACAACTCCCTTTTCCCTCCATCCTCTGATGTATCCTTTAAGGACAAAGCTGTGATGGAACTTCACGCTCCAAAGCGGACAATATCTTGGAAACACGATGATTGTTCCTAACGATACATCCAGATGGATTTGGATCGGGTAAAATGTCTATATGGTTTCAACTTTGTGATTTGGAATTGATGTTCTAGTATCAATTGTAAGTGAAACCATATGTTTGATAAAACCATATGTTTGATAACAAAGAGTCCAACTTCACCTTTTCATTATAAAAATGCAAACAAACAAGCAATATTTGATATGGGTGGAAATTTTATAACAAGGCCGAGTTCTTGTAAAAGCCTCAAACATTCTTTTCTGCATAAACCTAAAGGGGATTTCATCGATTATTATCGTCCAAGCAATTGCAACAAGCTTTTTATCTTGGTTGAATTCAACAACTCCTAAATGCATGACATTAGAGTCATCCTCATATATAGAGGTGTCAATTTGGCCCAGCCCACAGGGTTTGGCCCTGACCCATGTGGGCTAGGGCCAAAAAAGCCCACACTGAAAAAAAGCCCCCAACAAAGAAGTCCATGGGGCAAAAAATCCTACAAAAGCCCTGTGGGCTAGGGCCAACCCATGGGCTTTCATCTTCCACATGAAAAATATATTATTTTCTAAAACATATTACTATTTGTGGGACAGGCCCAAAGAACTGGACAAGCACGACGACCCGAATAGGTCGAACGAGCCGGACCTGCCCGACGACCTCAACAAGAACAACACTCGAACGAGCTCGATGATCCAAACAAGCCCAACGACCCGAACGGGCCCGACAACCCAGACGACCCGGACGGGCACGACAACCAGGACAAACTCGACAATACGGACGGGCCCGACGACATGGACGGGCTCGACAATCCGGACGGGCCCGACGACACGGACGGGCCCGACAACCTAGACAGGCCAAACGAGCCAGATGGGCCTGACACGCCGGATGGGCTCGACGACCCAGACGGGCCATACGACCTACATGGGCCCGACAACCCAGACGAGCCCAACCACCAGGACGGGCCCAACGATCCGAACGAGTCGGACGACCACGACGGGCCCGACGACCTGGACGAGCCTAACGTCCCGAACAGGCCCAATGACCCAGACAAGCCCAACGACCCAAACGGGCCAGACGACCTGTATGGACCCGACGACCAGACGGGCCCGATGACCAGGACGGGCCCTACGACTTGAACAAACCCGACAATCCGGACGAACCCGATGACCCGGCGAACCCGACGACCTAAATGGCCCCAACAACCTGGACTGGCCCGATGGCCCGGACGGGCCCAACGACTCAGACGGGCCCGACGATCCGGACGGGCCCGACAACCTGAACGGGCCCAACGACCCGAGCAAACCCGGATGAGCCTGACGACCTGAATGGTCCCGACGACCTGGACGGGCCTGACGACCTGGATGGGCCTAACGATCCGAACGGGCCCGACGACCCAGATGAACCAAATGGGCCCAACAACCCAGACGCGCCCGATGATCCAAACAGGCCCAACGACCAGAACGAACCCAACGACCAAGACAAGACCGACGACCCGGACGAGCTCGATGATCTAGATAGGCCCAACGACGCGATTAGGCTCGATGATCTAGACAGGCCCAACGATCTAATTAGGCTCGTTCGGGTCACCGAGCCATCTGGGTAGTCGGGCTCGTTCGAGTCGTTAGGCCTGTTTGGATCATTGGGCCCGTTCGGGCGGACGGGCCCGTTCAGGTGGACGGGTATGTCCGGGTCGTCGGGCTCGTTTTGGTCTTTTGGCCTATCTGGATAATCGGGCCCGTCAAGGTCATTGGTCCCATATGGGTCGTCGGGCCTGTTTGAGTCGTTGGGCCCGTCTAGGTCATCAGGCCCTTCCGGGTCGTCTGGCTCGTTCAGGTCTTCGGGCCCGTCCAGGTCATTGCGCCCGTTTGGTTCGTCATCCGTCCGGGTCGTCGGGCCCGTGTGGGTCTTCAGGCCCATTCGGGTCGTTGGGCCCGTTCGGGTTGTTGGGCCCGTCCGGGTCATGTGGCCCGTTCAAGTCGTTGGGCCTGTTTGGATCATCGGGCTCGTTCGGGTCATCAAGTCTGTTCGGATCTTCGGGCCCGTTAGCATCGTTGAGCCTGTCTGGCTTGTCGGGCCCATCCGGATTGCGAGCCCGTTTGGGTCGTTGGGCCTGTCTGGATTATTGGGCCCATTCGAGTCGTTGGGTCCGTTCGGGTCTTCGGGCCCGTTAGGATCGTTGGGCTCGTCCGGGTGGTTGGGCTCGTCTGGGTCGTAGGGCCCGTCTTGGTCATTGATCCCATATTGGTCGTCGGGCCCGTCCGGGTTGTCAGGTCCGTTTGGATCGTCAGGCCCATTCGGGTTGCGGGCCCGTTCGGGTCGTTGGGCCTATCTGGATAATCGGGCCCATTCGGGTCTTTAGGCCCGTCCAGGTCGTTAGGCCCGTCCGGTCGTAGGGCCCATCCGGGTCGTCGGGCCCGTTCGGGATGTTGGGCCTGTCTGGATCATTGGGCCTGTTCGGGTCATTAGGCCCATTAGGATAGTTGGGCCTGTCCGGGTGGTTGGGCTCGTCTGAGTGGTTGGGCCCGTCCGGGTCATCAGTCCCATCTGCCTCGTCGGGCCCGTCCGGGTTGTTGGGCCCATCCTTGTCATTGGGCTCGTCCGAGTCGTCGAGCCCGTCCAGATCGTCGAGTACGTCTGGGTCGCTTGACTTGATCTTTGACTCTTTCTTAATGTAGTATTATTTGGGGGCTGACCCACCTTAGCCCTAGCCCTAACCCACTAGAGAGGGGGCTTTGGGGCCTGGGGCTTTTTTTTGGCCCCCTCATTTTGGGGCCCCCTAAAATGGGGCTTTATGAAGAGTGGGCTAGGACTGACCCATGGGCTAGGGGCCAAATTGACACCTCTACTCATATATATCCTTTCCAATATCTAATGTTATTTATTTCTTATCACATCCTATTAGGCTTCATATAATAATCATTCAAATGTTTAATCTAAGTTAGTGATTTCATACTAATACTATTATTATTGTCATAGTACTTGCAACCTATACATTGTTGTAATGAATCAAAACCTTGAAGTCATCTTTGTAAGTTTTCTCTTCTTGGTATGATTTAGATGACTGTAGCCGTGTAGGAGCCTCTGACATCAATGATGACTAAACTTCAAGTGATACATATTATCAGAGGATGTTATTGGTGACCTGAGATATTCATATTTCCCATGACCCAATACAATTATTTTTTTCTTCTTCTATTCATGTGAACATCAAAACAATTACAAATTACAAAAATAGTTTAGTAATATTAACATTATGTTTCATATATTTTTTTCGTGTGTAAATCTTTTAACCCGGTGAGCTTCTTTTACCTTGATCTAGAGCAAGACCAAGTCATGTGACAGGGATAGTGAAATGAGCCGGCTTGTCTTGTTTTTGCCTGATTCATCAAATAGAAATGACCAATAATGATAATCCACCCCGTATATGATGGGTTAACGGATTGAGTCAGGCTAGTCTGTCACTTCTTTTTATTTATTTTATTTTTTTTAATTTTTTTTCAAAATTTTTATTTTTTTAAAATTTATTTATATATACATATAAATAAATATTAAAAACATACTTAATCATATAAAATATTTTCTAAACTTTTAATTAATTAGTTCATGTTTTCAATTAGATAAATTAAAATAATTATTACATTTACATGTTAAATTATTCTATTATAATTATAATTGAAAATTAATTTGTAATTGTTAATAATTTAAATTACAATACTATTATATATTTATATCTTTAAAAAATATAATACAAAAAATAATCTTTTGACCCGAAGTGACTCATATTTTAGCTTATCAAATTGACGAACTGAATAGGTCATATCAAAATAGACTCACGGATTAAAACCTTCAACCGCCATCTCTTTTAACATTAGCTAACGGACTCCCAAATCTGTTTTGCCATCCTATTGTGACTATAGGTATAGGAATCAAAGAAGAAATACGACTCTAGTAATCATAGAAGAAAGATGAGTCCAGATTTTCTATTGGTTTTTTTGGTGTTGTCCTATGCTGGACATTAAAAATACACTGTAATGATATTTTAAATATCTTTTTAATATATTTTAAAACGTTAAAATTAATGGTAATCAATGTATTATAATAAATAGCACAGTAGAGAAACAACACACAAAAAATCAGCAGAGAATCCAAATTCAAGAAATACTGCCTCTTTTTTAACCTTATACTTTTGAATCTTTTATTTGCATTAATACTATTGTTTAAATATTTAATTTTATTTATATCTTGAAGTGAGTTTTGCCCATCACACATTTTTTATTAATTAGAGTTTATTTAATTTTTTAATTTAATCCGCATATTATATATACAAACTCTACTTTTAATTTATAATATAAATTATTAATTTAAATAAACTACTGTGAATTATCCTAGATTTAGTTATTGTTTTGTTAATTTAAATATATTTGTTTGAAAACCTCATTTCAAAGCCAAAGATTTTCTTCCCTTTCTTTCTTCTTTTTAAAATTTTATTCTCTATGCATCTTTTTCACCTATCATCTCTCTTCTCCCTGTAAACTCTTCTTTTACAGAATTTGTATCTCTTTCATTAACATATTCTACGCTATAAAAGCCAATGAGTTTAGATCTTTTCCATCCAGTTATAATTCAATTCAGAGTAAATAATTTTTATCTCTGTCAGGGAAATACCGGATTTCTTGTTATATCAAATTGTTTGAGGTCACATAATTAAGTTGGTATGATAATTTTGTCCGTAGTATTAAGCACAATAATCTATTATTGAAAAAGAAGCTTTTCTTTCACTAACTATCTAAAGCACGTTGATCAATATATTAGGTGATAAGAAGTTAAGGGGAAAATTTTGCACCATCTAGACACAACTTCGATGTACAATTATTTGTGCAATAAAATTACAATGAATATACTATATATCATCCGGAAGACATCTATTTGATATTTCACTACATGTATATATGTTTGAATTTGTGTAACGTCCCATTTAATTAATAAGCGTAATTAAAAGAAACATCACGCACAAATAGTATAACAACGCAGTCTTGGGATATTAAACGCAACCCCTACAAGATCCTAGGCACACCACGATGCCAAAGTAAACCAATTACAACATTCAACAACAAACCCAAAGGGAATTAAAACAATAAACTAATACATGGGCCATAGCCCGGAAAGAAAACCCATAAAGATACAGATCCAGTCCAAGCGGACTATGCAGCAGAATCATTTCTCCTTTGTTGACCACGAGTATCTCTCGCATCTGCTCTCATCAATAAATTGACACTAGTGCAGATTTGACATTTTACTTCGCCTTATAGGCCTCGGTTACAGCTGAACCGAAGCCTATAAGGAGGCGGTGGCATTTTTGCAATTTCGTCAGGCTTTTGGCCTCGGGTCTTTAAGGACCGAGGCAATAAAGGGGGCTTTAGGCCTCGTTTACAAATGAACCGAAGCATATAAGGCAGCCCAGTTTTCAAATTTTCAAAAATGCCACCAGCATCAGGCTTTTGGCCTCGGTTCTTTAAAGACCGAGGCAGTAAAGGGCGCTTTTGGCCTCGGTTATTAATTGAACTGAGGCCATAAAGTCAGCATCAGGCTTTTGGCCTCGGTTCTTTAAGGACCGAGGCAGTAAAGGGGGCTTTTGGCCTCAGTTATTAATTGAACCGAGGCCATAAAGTCTGTTAAAATTCCCAATTCGCGAACCCTAACTACTATTCATCGTCTCCCAAACTCTCTTATCTCTGCGCGAATTTCTTCGCTCTACCACCACCATCACGCTCCGCCTCCGTCGCCGACCAGCATCTGCCATCAATAGTCGTGTGTCGTCGCCTCCGTCGCGCTGTCCAGGTTCACCGATTGCAAATCACTTCCCGATGTGGGTCAGTTCGAAAACTCTGCGCGAACTTCGCTGCCACCACCACCACCGCAGCTGCACCATTCACGGACCTCACAATGCATTGTGTTCTCTACAACAGAACCAGTGACAACCATGGCAACACCTCGCACCACCGTGACCTGCCATCAACACCTGCAATGAAACCAGCGCATCCTCACACAACACCACCATGGGAGCGCGAGTCATCTTCACCAGACGTGCAATTTCGCACCACACAGATCCATGCGAAACAGCAGAAACCACTACAACAGCGCGTCATCATCACTACTGCAACGGTGAGCGAGAATGAGCCAGAACAGCAGCAGAAGCCATAGCCACCACTGCGAAGACGAAACAGACGCTATGGCTTCGGTTCTTTCAGACCCGAGGCAGAAAACAGACGCTATGGCCTCGGGTGATAACCGAGGCCAAAAGGAGGTGCCTTTTGGCCTCGCCCCAATATGCCTCGGTTCTAAAACCGAGGCAGAATCACGAAAGTAACCGGGGCCAAAAGCCCTCACTGCACTAGTGTGATGATCATCGCAAGAGTAGAATTCAAACAAGAAAAGGGTAAGCTAGAGCCAAAAGATTTCATCAATGCAATCATATATACTTTCACAATCCAATATACATACATCACCTAAGCATGTTATGACCTTCCAAAACAATACACTAAGACTCGACTCGACTCATCCGGATACATATAACCTGGCCGGATTCAGCGGATGCTTGCACTTGTGGCGGATACCTCTGCTCACCTCCGAGCTGCTCACCCCCAAGCTATGTGTTACAAGTGTTACAATGAATCAATTCCCTCACACACAAGGTTAACCCTTAATGAGTTTCAGGCCTCTTGCTACTCTCACCATAGGAGTTAGTCCACTCTAAGTGAGACTAACTGACTCCTTAGAGTGTCAGGATGCAATCCTACCTTGAATCCTTACCAAGTTATATAGATGTGGCACCACCATGGACACCCACTAACAGGGGTCATGGAATTACGTCCCGACCACTGAAGCACGACCCTAAAAATCTCACCTAGAAATTCCAAGGAATTATGCACTGACACGAACCAATCATGTTCATTCAATCAAGAAAGAACTATCATGCATATATATATATATATATATATATATATATATATATATATACACACACACACACACACACACACTATATCAATCTTTATAACCAATCCCTTTCACGTTCCAAGTCAATCCATACCAATTCATCATACTCCATCTATGAATATACCATTCCAACTCATGTCGTTACCATGCCACTTTAATACCAACCACCTCATTAAGATCACATGCTAAGTTCATGTCAAACCCATTATTCACAATTCATGAATCACATCACTCATGCATATTTATTTGTCTCATGCATTTAACACAATACTCAAATCCAAGCAAGCATTAACCATTCACGATTCAAGGAAACAATCACAAATCACACCGCCCTCGCCATGCTCCTCGATCAGGCTGAAGGGTCTCGCTCAAGCGAGAGACTCTCGCTCAAGCGAGCCCCCTTCCCCCAGGCGAGGGCTCAGGAAAGAGGAACAGTAACCTCACGCGGGATCTCGCTTAGGCGAGACCCCTCTCGCTTGGGCGAGATGCTCGCTTGCACAGGAGCAACGTGGGTCGCCTGAGCGACCACTCGCGTGAAGCAGCTTGGGCGAGCCTCTGTTAATCTCGCCTAGGCGAGACATGCTTGCTTGGACGAGAAAACCAGTGCCCACCACTGTTCTCTCGTGCAATAGTCCAACATTACCACCAAACCAACGCAATATCATCTCATAAACTCGCAGTAGCATGCCATCCAATCAAATCATGCAATATCATCAAGCAATCACGAAAAATCACAGATTTGGCAAAAACTCTAACTTCCTTTACCTGAAAATAAGCTAGTAGACTATCCCTACGCGACCTCGACACCGAACAAAGAGTGCAGCAGCTCTAGGAACAAGGATCAGTGGCTGGAAGGAAACAGTGGGACAAGCAGAACGGGTCACTGAGATTAGCCTCAAGGAAATGCCGAAAATAAAGCTAGAGGAAGACTACTACGAGTTCAGAAGCAACTTACATGGAGAGGAAGGGCTTGAGTTCAACCCTAGTAGAGCGTTTTGAAAAGGAAGAGGGCAGCGTTTTAGGTTCTATTTTTGCAAGAATGAGGCTGAAAGGGAAACCCTAGCAACTTTAGGACCTTAACACCCTATAGGCCAGCCCTGAGACCCAACAGATTAAGGCCAGCCCTTAAACTTTAGGGCAGAAAATAAAACTGGGCTTTACCGTTTGTGTTTCACATCTTGATTTTAGAAGTTTTGAAATGGATTAAATATATTTTGTTGATTTGATGATATATTTATTGTCATTGATTTGTATATTGATTTTGTTTTGATTAACTTATATAATTTGTATTCTTTGTACGATTTACCATTATTATGAATGTACTTGGCACCTAAACATATGATATTACAAGTCTAAAAGAATTTTTTCCACACATTCATTCAGCTTCTTTTATTTATTTATTTATTGTTTTTATTTCCATGTGTTTACGTGCGTATGTAATCTCAAACATGTTTTTCTTTTGATAAAACTTTTGCAAACATATTTTTCTTTTAATAAAAACCTTTTTTTAACCGAGTTTGATAATTTAGAAAAGATTTATCTATTTGTAATCCTTATAATGAAAGAATCGATGCATATATATATATATATATATATATATATATATATATATATATATATATATATATATATATATATAAGATTTTTCTAAAATAAACTTAAAAAATAAGATTTTTTCTGAATTTTTTTATGCAAAATTATTTATTATATTTTCATAATTAAAAAAATATTACTTTTCTAAACTCGATAATAAATCTCTTTTTTCCTAAACTTGAATTATTTTTCTACAAAAAGCCTAACTTTGAATTACGCTCCAACTAAATAAATAGGCAAAAGAAACACATTTCAAATTTTAATACAATCAAAACAAAGTAAAAACCACAACAACACAAATAGAAAGAAAAAACATACTAACCATAAATGAGGATGAAAAAATTGGCACACATGGACAATATGAGATTCAAGGAATGTAATCTATCAAAACTCTAAAAAAAGTCTTAAAAGAAAAGAAAGTAAGGAGAGACAAATCATGTAAAGATAAAAAGATAAAAGAAATATTGTACCCTACCTACTCAAATGGTTTCGTTTATCAAATAGAAAGTACTAAGGATAAATTTCAATGGATAGAGGCAAATGAAGTCACCTTATTTTAATAATACCTAGATTTATGAAGATGTAACAATTTATATGAAAACTAAAAAAATAAATATATTTTTGTGTTTTATTACTAGGTTTAAATATATTTTTAGTCTTGAACTTTACACAAAGTTGGAATTTATTTATGTCTGAAACTTTGATATATTTGGGTCCTAAACTTTAAAAATGAAGGAATATAATCCTTTTAATCTAATTATATATATTTTTATTTGTCAAACGTGTTTCGAAACTGACATTGAAGCGAGAATATGTTAAAGATATAAACAATTTAAATACTAACATGAAACACATTTATGCATTTGACACGTAAAAATTATTTAATGTAATTAGGTTATAAAGACTATAAAAATTTATTTTTAAAGTTTAAAGACAAAAGTATATCAAAGTTTCATACAGAGACAAATTTCAATTTCACGTCAAGATTCTAAGATTAAAAATATATTTAACCTTATAAATATAATATTTATGAAATTAATATTTTGTTAAAAAATAAACTATGCTTATTAAATACATGACAAAATATATATATATATATATATATATATATATATATTATTCAATATGATATAATTATTAAAAATACACATATGAATTTAATCATAGTATTTATTTATTTTACTAAATTTAATATATAATTAATTCAACGCAAACTGTATTAATAACATTATTTATTATATTATTAAATATGATATAAAGTTAAAAGCCTGTGAGTTTTAATTATGCATTTAACGCAAACACAATAATATTAATCATTATATTTATTGCAGTTAATATATAATTAATATCATATACAGTTATAAATATCACTTCTATAAATTTTCTGTATTATATAAGATTTTTCTTGAAAATTTATTAGAATAATTTAAAAGAAAATTTCATTTTTTTAAGAATTTCAATCAACAAGTATTTCTTTTATGGATAATTATTTTCTACAAAATTATAAAATTTGTAAATATTTATTAGATTTCTTTTTATAAAAAGTGTTTTATACAAAATATTTTTGCAAAAAAGTTGGTCACAATTTCTTGCAATTTTTTTTCATAACAAAATTTGTTAATATTTTATAAGAAAAATCTCTTAGAACAAAATTGGCAGAAAATATAATATTTTTTAGTAATATATATACATATATATAGCTATGATGCACATAAATACGTGTATCAGATACGACACACATTTGATGCACTTATTTTAAAAATAGTAGGTCACAATTCATAATATATGCATATCGAAAAATATATAAATGTTAAAAACATGTTAAATATATAATTACTATTGTGTGATTCTAAACTAAAACCAAATACATTAAATATTTTTAATATAAAAATTTATAAATTATTATCATCATAAAAATATTACTTGTTTATATATTAAATTTTTTATTGATAAATATAAATAATAATATGTCATCATCAAAAGAAAATGTACAAATAAAATAAGAGAAAAAAAATACAAATATAAGAAGAGAAAAAGAAAGACAAAGTTTTAATTTATTTTCACATTGATTACTTTTTTATTTTAACATTAATAATCCATTAAAAAGATAAAAATATTAAAAATAATTTATTCATAATATTATCTTTTAATCTTCCTACTCATGTCCACGTCAGTTTAGATCTATATAAAGGGTACACTCATGGAGTTTTCAATCAACCTATTATCTATTTTTCTCCAAAAACAAAACATTTAGAGCTATCTTTTTCAATATTTAGAGCTTCAACCAATGGGCACCAGCATAGAGAAAGGGGAAGATGAAGAAGAAGTTACTTTGAGTAAAATACATATTCATCCCATATCAAATCAAAGAAGTACCAAAGGTACAACATTCTACTATTCATAACTTTTACTACTTTATATTTACAAAGTATCCTATGACTTCGGGTCCTAGGTCCTACGAGAACTGAGGTAGAAAAGTATCTTCTATGGCTTCAGTTGAAATCCAAGACCAAAAACTTTTTGCCTCATTCCAATATGTCTCGATTCTAGAACTGAGGTAGAATATAAAAAATAACCGGAGCCAAAAGTTTTTACTGCACTAGTAATTGTTAAAACTTACACAAACAACTTTTAAATCTTATATGTTTTATAATATTTATTTTACTTTTGAAAGTATATGCAAATTATGATTATGTTAGTATATGTAATAATGATGTAATTTGGTTATGTTTGTAGGAAAAACGAACAACCCAGAAGAACATGCTGATTCATCTGATTCAGAAAGACAAACTGGGTTATGCAAGGGTATTCAGAGAGAAATGGTTGCAGCGAAAGAAGGATAAGAAAAGATTGAACTTTCTAAGTATCATTTTAACTTTTCAATGTAATATTATTTATTTAGTATTCTTTCTATCCTACAAGTTATAAAGAAAGGAAAATCTCAAACTAAATGTAATTTCTATTTTTAACTGTCATTTTAACTTTTCAATGTATTATCATATAAGAGGAGGAATAGTAAATCAATTGGTGTTGTTGCAATTGTTCTCGTGGGAATTGATTCTCAAGTCAAAGAGTTTCTCGTTAAGAAGAAAGCTAAAGTTACAAACATGAAAGCTCAATGTATGCTTTATTATTCTTCTTTTCAATTTCATTTAAGATTGTCTTCAAATTTTCTTCTCTTCCAATTCTAAATTGATTACCTAAATTTTGCAGATTTTGTATGGTGTATTTGATTTCGTACTGATACAAGAACAACAACTTTTGTATTAACCACTCCTTCCCGAACTAGGGTTTTGACCATAACTCTTGTGTTGTTTTTTTATGAGTTGGACTACTCTATATATTCCGTTAATATAATTTATTTCGCTGATAAAAAAAATTCTGTACAGTTTTAATATCAAAACAACATTAAAAAAGAACATAATAATTGGGTAGTTTAACACGAGTACATGGCATCACAACAATAACATAACCATAACATGTTTTTGTGGTTTAACTTCACCTTTATTACAAGAAAAATGTTGTTTTAGAAATAAAATTATTGGTCACAAAAATAATAAAATTAGTCAATAATTCAATTAGTGATTAATTTAGAATACAACGGTCATAATTAGTTAAAATATAACTAACTAATATTAACCATCAATTAATTTCTAATTTAAAAACTAATTTAGTGACAAATTATAACAAAACCATTTTAGTAACAAATTATGTTAAAATCAATTTAAAAATGAAATATATAAAATCCAATTTAGCAACAAAATATATAAAAACCAATTTATAATAACAATTTTATATAAAAACCAATTTACGATCATATTATCTAGAACCCAATTTAATGACCATATTATATAGAAATTAATTTATTGATCAAATATATAAATATCAAAAGATGATTACTATATTGGTCTCTAAATAATAATTTATTTTTAAATATTTTCTACTGTTTTATTTCTCTATAAAATCTTTCATATTTTATATTTATTTCTATATTTGATTTCATTAATTTTAAAATAAATCATCAATAATTAAAATTTACTTTTACTATAATTCAAATTATTCATTACAAATTTAAAATATAAATATTCTTTACTTACTATAGACTTCTAGTCCATCATTAATTTCAGTAGTTACCAACAAATTACATATCATAATAAGAAGAGAAACCTTCCATTTCATTGAATTTAACTCATTCATCCAATCTCATGGTCAATTTATAATAAATCTTCCAATTATCCAATTTTAAGAACAAAGATTAACTTATGATCTTCCAATCAGAAACTTAAAACAAAAGTACTGCTATACATTCCTTCTCCAGTTTCCGTTGGTTAATCTCCTTAGCCTCATAGGTCCCATTGTATATATTATATATTACATAACACCCTTTAAGTAATTTCATTTAACAACACTTCCTTGATTTCATCAAAGTGTAACATTCAAGCTCATTAATCAGTATCCTTGTTTTATCCTTATAGTTTATTACAGTAAAAGAGTAATAGTCTTTTTTACACATGATGCAGTGAATGAACACATAAGTAGAGTTTTCTTACTTCTCACAGTGATCACATAATTTACGTCACCTGCTTTCAGCTGACACTGCTTCTTTTCTTTGCAAGCTAATCTGTACAAGACCATGGTATGCTTCAATTTGAGCTTCAATCTTTTCATCTCACTGTCCATCTCTATCTTGAATGAAGTAAAACAGTAAATTAATTTCTACCACTTAGTTTTACCATATTGATTTGATCATTTAGTTTCATCTCACTGTCCATCTCTATCAACAGATGTTACTGACAAATAATTCCACTGATAATACGAAATTTAATTTATCGATAGATAATATCAACAGATTTGCCAACAAATTTCAAATCAACAAATATTTTCATTAATATTAAAATTTTAAAATTTGTTGATAAATTTTGTTTTATCAACAAATTCTTTTTTCATCAATAATCTAACATTTTCTTATAGTGATATATGACTCTATTAGGAAAATACTCTTCCAAAAATATTGCTTTGAAGCTTTCTAAAATAGCATTTTCTCCTGTATCTTTTATCATATGTTTCATGCATATCCACCAAAATTCAACTTCTCGAGCAAGCATATAGATGACATAGGATGAATTATTTTCTTCAGGACATTGAGTGACTTCATAGATCCCCTCAAAAATATCAATATGTTATATTTGGGTTTACTCTCCCATTAAAGTTGGATGGATTGTGCCTCGTGAAATCTCAAACCTAAGGAATGATTTTATTGATGAATATGAGATGCCTTTAATTATAGTCAAGTAGTCTTTAGCTTATTAGTGACAACCTAATGTTGTTTTGCCATAGTTGCACTTTGATGTCGCATCATTTCAATATTGAAAGCATGGACATGAATGAACATAAGATACTTATTAGAGCAAAATTTGCATTATCTGATTAGTGTACATGCCCATGGTTTAATACTAACATAATGTATAGGTTAGAATAATCCAATGGCACAAAATATAACACTTCTATTGTGGCCTTACAATTGTTAATTAGTGGGTGTCACTCTATTGGTGGTAGTAGTGTATGCAGGGATTATGTTGACATTAAACTCTGGATTTGGAAGGAAATAACCTAGTTTGTATTTTTTTATGCAGTGCAGATGTAGAATGGAAAGTGCGATTAATAAATTAGCATAATCAGTAGTGAAACCTGTGAAAAAAGAATTCTAAGCAAAAACGAATGTTAAAATTTCTGCCTATTTGGTTCCACTACCATGAGTCAATAACATAAATGTTATATAAGAGATATCCTCACTCGACTCACGTAAAAAAAATCAATTAGTGAAAATTGAAGGAGATTATTATAACTTAGTTTGTAGTGTTAAAAGGAATTATGTTTGTAGGTCATGGATTATTAGGGATGTCAACGGGGTAGATAGGATACGGGTAGTCTCCTGTATTTGTTGGGTAAATATTCGTCCCGTACTTATATCCATCTGTGCCGGTATGTTATGCGAGTATCCACATACTTTTTAATATCCATGGATACCCACGGGTATTTACAAATAAAATAAAATAAAATATTTAACATCTTTTAATCGTAAATTCAAATAAAATACAATACATAACATTCTTAAATTTTAAACAAAGTCCAAATAACCTATTTAAATAGTGTTGAATGACAGTTTACAAAGAAATAAAAGTTTTCTAAAATCAATTGATAAAAAATAACCCATTCAAAATCAATTGTTAATATTTTAATCATTTTTATTTTTTATTTTAATTTAAATTAGAGTATAGTGGGTACAGGTATCCACGAGTATAGATATTAGAATACCCGAACCCGCCCCGTTAACATGTGTATAAAAAATATTTGTACGCGTTACCCGTTGGTATCCATTTACAATATCTATTTTCTTTCGTTGCGGGTTTCATCTGCAGATACTTGCGGGTACCAATTTTTTTGACATCCCTAATGATTACCTTGTCACATTTGAATGACTTTCTATTATGGATTACAAGAAAATCATTAAATAACAACTAATTTTAGAGATCAAAATAATTAGTCCCTACATTGACTAAAATTATTAGTATTAAAGTTTTATCTAAGCATGTCAAAGCGGGCCAGGACCATCGGACCAGCTTGCCTAGCCCACCAAACTGGCTAAAAAATTAATTTTCTATATTATATAAACATATATATATATATATATATATATATATATATATTCAAAAAAAATTTAAAAACTTCAAAAACTTAAGAAAAAAGGAGTGGCGCCGGACTGTCAGTCCACTCTGAGGCGAAGTGGATTGTAGTGTCCAACCCGTTTTCCAATGGCATGCCAGCTCAACCCAGCCCATTTTTGGCGAGCCTAGTTTTGTCTACTTACTGCTAAACACATGCATCCACACATGCACTACCATATAAACATACATAGAAACCCACACCCACGTTCACAAATAGACACACACACAGAATGCTAACCAATGTCCTAAGAGTACTGGTTAAGGAATAATTAATGTGCATTGGTTCCATCATTTTTACATTGAAAATACCCTTTTAAATTTTTAGACAATAACTTTCTGATACAAAACAATAACTTAAAATTTTTAAGGTCTCTACTAAAAAGGAAAAAAAAAATCTTTACTAATTATTTTTTGGTAAACTTTTTATATGTTTAACACTATTTTTTTGTTGATTTTTTCTGTTAATTTAAACTTTCTTATGTTTAATTATATTTAATTTTTAGCAACATTAAAATATAGTTATTTTATTGTTTAAATATTTTTTTAACTTTATTGGTGAGCATGAAATAAAATATTAAACATACCTATACAATATTTATGGATATTTTTGTCCTTTAAATAGAATAAAGTTACATTAATGGTTATTAGGTCATATTTTATTTAATATTACACTTAACTATAAGATTCAATGCATATTATATTTATTTATGTATTAAATTTAATGAATAATATCATTAATATTATTTTACCTATAATTAATGCTTTCATAAAATAAATATTAAATGTGTATTGCAAAAAAAGCATAAATATTAATTTCTACATTTTATAGTTACTAAATGTAATAAATAAATTATTTAATGTTTACATTAATTTTAAGTAATGAACAGTTTATAATATTAAATCATTATTTCTCTATAATTGTAGTTTAAAAATTTTTAAGGAAAATTTTTGAATTTTCTACTTTCAATGCAATTTTAAGTTAATTATCAATCATACCTATATTAGTTTTCTTATTTGAATGTGCATTTGTGTGTTATATATTTTTCTTTCTGTTCATAACTAAATATTTTTACTTCCTGTTGATTAAATTAAAGGTGTGAAAAATAATATTATCTTCAAATTGAAAAGTTAAAAGATTGAAAAGAACAGGCTTTAATTAAAAAAAATAAAAACATGAAAAAGTAACACATATGAATATATATTAAATTTATCAAAAAACTAATAGATGATGCTTAATAATAAATACATGTAACGGAGATTCATAGAAGTCTTAACGAAACTGAAATGGTAATTTAATGATAATAATGACTCGCTTTAAAAGAAAAGAAAATTATTAAATTATATAATTAATATCAATAATTTTTATTTAAGCTATTCATCTCTCATGTTTCATTTTGCATCTATATATATAGAGGATATACACAGAGTTCTCAACAGAAACAATTAAGCAAAAGATGAAAAGAACAAAGACGAAAATATATATTTTTACAAGAGTGAGGA
Source organism: Vigna unguiculata (assembly GCF_004118075.2). Taxonomy (NCBI): domain Eukaryota; kingdom Viridiplantae; phylum Streptophyta; class Magnoliopsida; order Fabales; family Fabaceae; genus Vigna; species Vigna unguiculata. Next base: position 35,054,288 of record NC_040282.1, read on the forward strand.
GATTCCTCTCAAAATCAAATCACGGAAGTACCAAAGGTATATATACATGATTTCTAGTTACTCTGATTCAACACCAATATTAGTTTGTATACATTTTTTTTTGTTTTGTTATTTTGTGCTCACCAGAAAAATAATATAAATTGATTTTCATAAAAAATTGCATTGATCTTAAATTGACTCTATGATTATATATACACTACTGATTTTTACTATATATTTTCTGAATCAGGACAAAACTTCTTGACTGAGGGAATGAACATAAAGGGCTGAAGGTTATTTTGTAAGTGATTAGTTTCTACTTTTATTTTTAGCTTTCAATGTGGTAGATTTTAAATTGTATCTCAGGCAGTAGTAATTTATATTATTTAAAAACTTTGATTGCAGTTGCTTCAAATTTCGCTGAAGTTGATGCTCTAAATTTATGAATTGATGAATTTTGTGTGAAAACTTAAACTATGCAGGTTCAAGTTTTGTTCCCAATTGTGATAGGGTAGGTCTGCAGTATACACTAAAATAGAGGTGAATACTGGAGAATAATAGTGAGAAGTGAAGAAAATGTTGAGAACAAAAGATTAAAGAAGCAAAGATACTGGGAAAGTTGGGAAAAGCCAGAAATCAAATGGAGAAGAGACACTACTACTACAAGGACAAATCTTCAATGTACTAAACTCTAATATGACCAAAAATGATAATAAAAGAGAAGCAAATTCTGATTAAAATGCTGCAACTATCTATAATCAATTTTTCCAATTACATGTGTTTGGTAAATGATTACTTATTTATTGTATAAGATGATGTATTGACCCAATAAGCGTGTTAATATAGAAGTAGGTCTTGTTGGTGTTTTGAAAATAGAGAATGAAATAACTTCGTTAATGTACTCTCAATCATTTGATATGTTGATCACTGTATATGTACAAGGATTGAGACAGTTGAGTGTATTATATATAAACACTTTAACGAGTATTCTGGTAACTTGTGTGCCATTTTAATTTATTGATTTGACATAGCATGATTCAGAAAGTATAGTACTTTGATGTGATGTATATAATATAGTTGCTAGTTTTCATGTTATTCTAAAATGTTCGTAGTTCATACTACATTTAAACAATGTATTTCAGTTATATGAAATCGCATTTGATTGAAATAAGGTATTTATTCTCCATGTCATAAAAGGGTCGAATGAATTTGGTCACATTGTTTTTGTAAATATAAAAGTGAGAACAAGACGATAAAAGAGAGAAAAGTAAACACTACAAGAATTTAACGTGGTTCAACATATAATATGTATGTCTATGTTCATGACTATACTAGGAAGTATTTTATTTCTATATGCATATCAAGCTTTACATATGGTTGCTTATGAAACAAAATAGATAACAACATCTCACAATACTAAACGAATTGAGACTAAATCAACCTCCATAATACTAATAGTTAATGCATACATGAGTGATAAGTGTCTAATTTGAGTTAATTTTGAGATGAATTTGATACTTATCTTGTTTTGATTATATTAAGTTTTTGTTAAATTTACCCCGATATAGCTTGTTTTGCAGTTTCTAGCACCAAAATAAAGTCAAACTAGACAAATAAAGAAAGTAGATGAATTTCAAGCAATTCTAGGTAAAACTGTGACTGATGCAGTTGAGCGACAAAATTGAGAATGAGCCACAAAGAGAAAATTCCTTGGAAGAGAAACCTCAAGTACTAAACTAGAGGTTGATCCATAAAGACTCCTTCTCAAATAAGTTATTTCAAGAGTTGAGCATCAGACCATGAGGCTGGTCCAAAAAGAAAACTCACATAGTAAAGAAACCTCTACTATTGAGCTACAAGTGCACTGTGGAGCAATGTTTTGGATAGTTTATAAAAACAAAGTTGTACCCATTATGAGGAGTTAAGCCTCTCTTGTCTTGATGTTAATAGAGCATAAAAGAGCATGGCTACTCAAAGCATTAAATTGTTTACATCCATTATGAGGAGTTAAGCCTCTCTTGTCTTGATGTTAAGATGTAACCCTTTCAAACTCTCTTGTACGAGTATTATTTTATTTATTAAAGTATGTTTTTGTTTACATGTTAAGAATTAGTTTGTGCTTGTTGTTGGATGAATTGATCACTCATATATGATTTCATTGGACTAGGATTGGGTAAGAGCTGGTTCCAAGTTGTGGTTCAAATGATTCTCCTCCTGCTTTTAGATGCAAGGAATAGATATAAGACTCTAACTAATTATAGAGTTTTGATCCTAATGCAAGTGATTTATTAAAGTAGTCACTGAGGATTTATACTAAAAGTTTGACTATGTTAGGCTCTAGGTATGAGGAATGGACCTAAAGTTACTTTCAAAAGAATTCTCAAGACATGAACACTTGCATATTTATAAATAATAATTGGATTGGTACAAGAGAGGGAAAAATGGTGAAGTCTAACCTCACCACGTCTTCATCATATTGAATACAACCTTGTTAATCATATTTGTCTTTTTCAACATGTTTTTATTCAACTTTTTATTATAACAAAATTGCTTTAAATACTTGTCACACAACTCAAATACTATATTTTTTAAATCAAACTAGTTTAAACATCATGTATTTTACCAAATCCCTATCGATATAACATTTATTGTACTACAAACTACTAAGTATACTAGCCGGAAAAAAATGATTGCATTAAAACATCAACACTGAGTAGATGCTAAAATAAATATATATGCCATTTAACATTGTCATAGGAATGGTTAGTAGAGTCCACTTAATAGTGGACACTAATAAAGATGGCCTAGTTGATTATAACGCAACATCAAAATTTAAAAACGTAAAATTAGTTTTTACTTTATTTTATATAATAAATAAATATTTGTGTTAGAGCCGTACTAACGTCAATTTAGCCAATGCTAATAAAGTATGCTTAATGTTTGATGCTAATAAATACTTCTTTTGGGTATATATATAAAAGTTAATGTCAGTTAAGTCGAAGTTAATTTATATGTTTTGAATATGTGCGCGATGAATAGGAACCATAAATTATTTATATTCTAAAAGCCTAGATTTAAAGATGATAATTTTTTTCAATAACAATTTTTCTCTCTCATTTTGTATAATTTCCTCACATTTCTTTGTTTTATCCACACACATCTTATTAATTCACATTTTGCTCCTCGTCTTCATTCACGCTAATCTCCTCCATCCACTACAATTATTTTTCGATTCTTTTGTTTTATATTTTATTTTATTAAAGAAGTAGGCGTTGTAGGAGAAATTCTTATTTGAAATTACTATCATTAGTATCGACCATACCACGTTAAATTAAATGAATTTTTTAAGATAAGAAATCTTAGTGTTATTAACTAGCACTAAATTCTTTTAATTAAAATTTTAATTTCTAAAGTAGTACTAAATTAGCATCAAGTGAGTCGACACCACTTACAGTTGGCTATGAAAAGTTAACACTAATGAATTAAAGTCTATAATTTTAAAGTTGTACTGAAGAACTATTGAAATCTAACACTATTGGTTATTAGTGTCCACTTTTACATGTTGAATGATATTAAAATGTTTTAATTAAAAATTAAAAATTTAAAAATTAATGATGAACTAACATCAATTAAGCTTACATTATTTAGAGTCAAGCTTCAAAAAGTGTTATAATATTGAAGAGTATACTAAATCACATGAGTAATAAAGTAGAGAATCCAAATATCGTTTTCTCAAGAGACTCATGTTTGTTCAGAAAAAAATTATGATTATTTACTAATTAAGGCTAAGAATTTTGAAATAATTAAAATATTGTTTTTTAATAAGATAATTCTAAATTCTAGAAACAATTAAATTGATTAAATTAACTATGTGGTAGAGACTTCATCAGAGTTGGATTTCATGTTCTAATGCAATGTAAATACACTACACAATATACTTTCAATTTTTTACTCTAACAATTATACCACAAGCTAACATGTCCTAATTCCTTAGAGGCAAGTCTAAACCTTAATAATAAAAAAATTTAATCCCTTAGATACTTTTACCAAAAGTTTGCATTAAGTTCAAATGTTTAAATCGACTAATTGATAAAAATCTACCAAAATAAAGTTCGCATTAAGTTCAGATGTTTAAAGTTTTACCAAGTATATTAAAAATTTTATCCTAATAAAGGTTCTAAACTATTTCCCAATAATTAGATACTATAAAATAAGCAATCAATAATAATGCAATTATGAATAAGAATAGAACACAAGATTAATGAAAAAAAAGTATATTAAATAGTAGAAATCACAAAGAGTAAAGCTACATTACGTTCAACCCAATCAATAAGGGAATTGGTTACTCTTAACCATTATGAGCACTAGAAAATGGATAAATTATGAAAATAATGGTGATGATGACATTTATAGTATCTTTGTCGTCTCTCTCCTAGGGTTAGTTCCCTATACCCAAAATATAGTTTTCTAATTCTTTGACACATTTATATTTAAAGAGTTTCGTAACGTGCTGGTCGTTGGGTGTGAGCTAGAGTCATTGGGCAACTTGGGCCTTTTCGTTAAGCGAATCAAACTTTCTCACTCGGTGAATGTACTAACTGGAATGGGTTTGAAATATGTACTTGAATGATAATCCTTGATTTATTCTTCAATTTTTTGAGATCTCCACTTATCTATACAATATTTTACAAATAAAATTTAAATACTTATATTTTCCAAAATTATCTAATCAAATCTTAATTATCTAAAAATAACAATAAAAATACCCATAAAATATAAATATAGGCATAATAAAAAACTTGATAATGCCAATTATAAAAATACCCCACACTTAAACTTTTTCATGTCCTTAAAAAATATAAAACTATTAATAATAAAAACTCATTAGGTCAACCTATCAAAATAACATAAGACTAAATGACTTCGCAATCCTAATTATGGAGTAGAAGAGAATTTCGCTTGAAGCTAAAAAATTCAAGATAGAATGGAATGATTCTTTATATCACTTCAATCCTAAAAGGATATAAGAGATAATAACCATAAAGCTCACAAAAAATCAATGTTTCATTATGCAGGCAAATCTTTATCAATTATCACTCATAATGAGCATGTTGTAAAACAATTTTATCATTGTCCATCATCTAATTTACACAATTCACATATCTAGTTAGATCAAAAGGTGTTAGATCAAAAGGTCTTTCAAAAATTGTAACGATTGACTAAAAGAAATATGGTTTTTCAACAATTCAAAAATACCACTAAGCCGAAGAGAAAACTAAATGTAAATAAATAAAATATTAGCATAAAATGAGTTTGATATGTTAAAAAAGATTTAACATTATTGGATTAAAAAAACTATATTCATTCACTTTTAAAGTTTGAAACAACCATGAATTTTAATTTCATATCAAAGTTTAAAAACTAAAAATATATTTAACATCCCGTATATATATATATATATATATATATATATATATATATATATATATATATATATATATACATATATATATATATATATATATATATATATATATATATATATATAATTTTAAAGATGTAATCCCCTGCAACACAAATTTAACACTATTAATTAATTATCATCTACTTTATTTTTTTAGTCTCTGCTAACATGAAATATCTATTTTCTTTTATTTATTTGTTTATATATATATATATATATATATATATATATATATATTTATAATTATATATTACACTTAATTAATATAATCATTAATTATATTGTAATTGTGATAAATGCACCCATTAAATAAATAAATAAATGGGTGTATTGTAAACTGTAGAATATTAATTGCTACAAGTTATAGTTCTTAAATATAATTTAATGTTTGTATTAATTTATATTAATAAAGTGTGTATAATATTAACTGCACGGATTAAATATATTATCTCATATATAATTAATGCATTTAATTATATATTACATTTAATTAATATAATAATTAATATTATTGAAATTGTGATGAATGCACCCGTTAGATAAATAAATGTATGTATAGTAAACGGTAGAATATTAATTGTTAATTGCTATATGCATTTTATAAATCATAAATAATAATTTAATGAAAATAATAATTCATTTTAAAAGAAATTACTAAAATATTTAATTTTTTTTGACCTACTTATTTAATCTATATATATGTGACATTCAAAGAGTTCTCAGTCAAGTTATAAAATGGGCAGCGACAACCTAAGCAAAGATGAAGAGGACAAGGACAACAATGTATACTTTTTAAAGAATGATGATCCTAATCTCATAATCAGATCAAGGAAATACCAAAGGTATTTGATTTCTAGTTAATCACACTCAACTTTAAAGCAAAACTACATCTTATAATTTCTTTCAATTAACCAACTCTATAATCACACTACTGATTTTTCTATATCTCTTTTTAAATTAGGAGAAACCTTTATGATCGCAGGGGTAACCTTCGGATAAAAAGTTTGGGGTTGTTCCCCAATAAATGGTTAGTTTCCTACTTCACTTCTAAGTTTTATATTTCGATTTTGCCATATGAGATAGTTAGGTTTTTCGTTTCTCTTCTTTCATATTACATCACGAACAAGTAGTTTATATTAACCAAGAACTTTGATTGTAGTTGCTCCAAATTTCACATCTGCAATTTTCTTAATTGGAGATGTGCAACATATAAGGGTAAGACTGTTGTTGATTACTTAGTTAAAGTCCTGAATTTATTATTTCATAATATAAACCTTTTTCTTAATGTTTCTCAAGACAGGTATCGATGAGGTGCAACTAATTATGAAGACTTTCATGAATAGTTCGACTTTCATAAATAGTTCTAAAGTTGAACCTGACCGTTACAAGGTAAATGAAGTAATGTATGATCTGATTTGATGTAATTTTATAATTGCTTATTATTCACCCACTAGATTCAATTTTTATTATATCTACACATTCCTTCATGTTATTTCTCTAATTGTACGAATTCCCTATTATTGAAATATATTTAGTTATTCTGCAATTTGACAATATTCATTGCTTTGAACCTTTAGTTGGTACAACTTTTGAAATCTGTTATATTTTACCATATTTATTTTATTTTTAAAAAGTATATGTAAATTATTATTATTAATATTATTCTCGTACAATATTATCTCAACATGCTCTAATATGTTTGTAGGAAGGATGAAGAATCTACATGAGCAATATGTTCAATGTACAGAGAGAAATTGAGGATGCTCTTGAAAAGTTTAATGACTAATTCAGCAGTCCATGAATCCTCATAATTTCACATTATTTGAAAAATGTGATGATGAGATCGCAATAAATGGGTTGTGCAATTCAAAAGATATGATTGGGTGAAAAGAAAGATGAGAGGAGATTCCAACTTTACAACATCATTTTAGCTTTTTAATGTAATGTTACTTTTTTTTTCCATAGTAATTATCATGTAAGAAGAAAAAGAAGTCAGAAATAAACTTCAATTTATACTTTTACTCCTGTTAAGTGTAATTTTAACTTTTCAAGTAAATATCAATAATAAGATTAGTTTATAGTGTTTTTTGTTTTTTGTTTTTTTTTCAAGTACTCAAATTTCAATTACATCTAATTTATTCAAGTAATAATCTAAGTACTCAAATTGTTTTTTGTTTATTACATTGTTTTGTTAATAAAAAAGAAAGTATTAAAGAGAAATTTCAATGGATAGAAGTCATGAATGAGCAAATGAAGTCAATTTTTTCTACCAACAAGAAGAAATATATTAATAGGACCAATAGGGTTGCCCCAATCCAAATACAAAAAACAAAAAAGGAAGAAAAAAAATCATCAAGAACAAATTTAGACTATACATCTTTCTCTCTCATAATTATTGTCCACCAAATTGCAAGAGAAAAAGGATAACCAAAAAAGGAGACTTGGGACATTAACATGATCTAGCACTCTTGTTGCCAGTTTGGATCCTACACACAAGTATAGATTCCATAATCGAAAAAAAAAACAAGTCATCTCAACAAAATTATTTATGCTATCCTAGTAGGTTCTTACCATATCAAAAACCAAAAAAGACTTAAGCAACACAACACTATATATAGATAGAATTTCATTCTGAACCCATATAAACAGAGAACATTACCTTCACGTCCTCACCTCATCAGATAATATAATAGTCTACTGATACAAGGGACAAGAAACGAGTCCACCACCAACCTAAACAAAAAAGCCTAATATCTGTTAAAGGCACAAAGATCATTAACACATGGTTGAGCACAAATACAAATCAGAGTATGAGAAAAATGCTTTAGGAATTTTATAAAGTATTCAAGACCATAATTTAAGTTGAGCTAGAGTGAACACTTCATCAACATCAATTCTTGCATTTTTAAAAATGATATTGTTTCTTTCATTCCAAATGCACCATATATAATGATCACCCACATACATCGCCACAAATTTGTTGCAATTTTTATTCATACTTTGGAGTTCAAAGTGAATGAAGTGTCAAACTACTATATTGTGATGTACAGATGATAGTCACACGTCTTTCAAACATGTGTAGCCACCTTACACCCAAAAGAACAAATGACTAACAGATTCTACATTAATTCCATACATCACACAAGTATTCTTACTCAAATACACACCCTTCTATGTAAATTATCATATGCTGCCACTTTATTAAAAATAACTCGTTATTCAAAGAAATTGTAGTTATGTATGTGGATTTTGTGTTGATCAATTGTAAATGAATGTTCGAACAAAAGGATGGATGTTCAGGAATTGATAAATGAAGATTTAAGGTGAGATTGAATGGTAAAGGCTTTACATTAAAAGAAGATTTTGATTATAATGATGTTTTCTTTCATGTAGTGAGACATATATTCCTTTGGGTGTTATTAACCACAATTGTTGAGCTTGACTTTGAGTTGGAACAAATGAATGTTAAAATTACATTTCTATCTACATACTTAGAAGAGATAATCTACATAAAATAACCAAAAGGATTTAAGGAAGGAGACGAAGGATTATATTTGTGAGCTAAATAGATACCTGTGTTGATCCTAGAATAGAGTATTCATGAAGATTTGATGAATCAACATGCATGGGTTTAAAGACTTGAAGCGGTGAAATCTTTAAATGGCGATGTGAGATGTGAAGACCATTGATTTCAAGCCTTTGAATGTGTCATTAATTGTAAAATTGTAACAATTCAACATATGGCCTTACTCTCTTTTTGAAAAACTTTTGAAATCATATTTGGTTTTACCGCATGAGTTTGATTTTTTTAATGTTTTCACTCTAGTGAAGAATTTTTGTTCAAGTAAAAATAAAACATAAACTCAATCTTTGTTGTAACATCCCATTTAATAGTTTTTAGGCTACTAAACAAAATATTATATCATGATCAAGCAAAGCAGATAGTAGAAATAGGCCAATATAGAGTATTAATATAGTCATCCAAAATAACTATAGAAGTACCAACTATATTTACAGCCTATGCTAGAAAGAATTAACAGAAAATCCAATTGTTAAACAAAACATGGAACAGAGCCTACTATTGGATATCTCAAACCACTGACTCAACTCCTATCCAAGAGGAGAATGTCTTCACCTGTATCTTTCTATGCTCACACCAATTGATAGATGATCATTGCAAAGGAGAAATCACACAAAGAGCAACAAACACAAGCAAGAAAGGTAAGCTAATTTGATTAAAAGAAACATGCAGCTCAATTATAACTATCATGCAATTTTTTGTCTCATTTTCACTAGAATCCCTTAAACCACCATAATACAACACAACTATATGACTCTAGACGTAATATCCAGATTATGTAAGCTACATTGGACCTCTTGGTGGCATGCACCTGTGATGGTTACCAAACTTTGCAGAGTTTGGCCTCAAGGGGTTATCACCCAACCACTCACAGGGTAAGTCCCCTTCTCGTCTAAGACTTGATCAAGTCCAAAGACTAGGACCTCTTGCTACTCCTCACGACATAATCCATTCTGCTTTATCTGAGCGTGAATGATTATTGGAGTTTCGAGATACTCCCAATAGTGAGTCCTTATGACCTTACATACTCTAAAAACATATCCCTTTTTAGAATTTCCCTTGAAATTCTAGTTCAATCGCACATTCTCATAATCAAAATCATGCATTTATGCCACACATGTTGCCAAAACACCAATTCAAGCATATCATTATCAAAGCCACACTTTATCATTTCAAGTATAATTCCATTCTACACTAACAGAAAAATAATTGTTCAACTACAGGAGTCCTCGCTCAAGCTAGAAGGTCTCGCCCAGGCGAAAGAGTTTTCTCGCCTAAGCGGACCATTCTCGCTTGAGCGAGACTCCAAATAGAGAGCAATTCGAAAAACTGGGCAAATTCTCGCTCAGGCTAAGCTTTCTCGTTTAGGCGAGACCTTCTCCTGCTCAAGCGAGAATCACTCTCCTAGGCGAGAATTCACACAGGGACAAAGATGAGTTTTCTGGTGTTTTCGCTCAAGCGAGAGCTGCTCGCCTAGGCGAAAACATCAGAGTTCCCAACTTGTTCTTGCATGCAAACCCAGCAATCAAGGGTATTTCTCAATCAAACTCAGAATCAACCGTTCAAACAATAATCCAACACTCAATTATGGAATTAACACTATCATAGATGCATTTTATGTAGAAATTTAAGAGATAGATTAGCTTCCCTTACCTCTACAATCACCACTTGCAAGGAATAACTCCCAACAGGAAGGTACCACAACTGCACAACCTAAGGAATTGGAATATAGATACACAGAGTGAGAATGAAACCCTAATTCGACTCAACAAGATTGAAGCTCCAGAATTCGAAAATTGAAGAGAAAGGAGAAATTGAAGTTGACTTACGTGTAGGGGAAGGATGTTTGGTTTGAAGGAGGGGTTCTGCACTAGTCTCAAGCTTGCTTGCTGCAATAGGAAGAGAGGAATGGATCAGACAATGGATAAGAGCTCAAGCCCCTTTTTAGAGAGGACGTGGAAAACAGGAAGAGGAATGTAGAGTGAGAGTGGTTTTAGGAAGAATGCAAGCTTTGTGAATTATGCATAGGAGAGAAAGAAAGAATAAAAAGGGGGGTCTCACACTTGTTCTTGATTGAATTTTTGTTTATGCGAGACCATTTTTGCTTAAGCTAAAAAAAAAGGTTGTTTTTCTTTTTATTTCTTTAGTAGTTTGAATGTGTAATGTATAATACAAAGGTAAAAAGAATATTAATTTAAGCTATGTGGTATGAAAATGGTGGCTGAAAATGATATAAATTTGGGTATTATTTATTTTTGTATGTGGTATTTGTGTGATAATGTGCTATAATTATATTATGTCACTATAAAAAAGAATGTATTTAACGGAGATTATTTATCAAAAGGTAATTTTTGTTAATCTTGGTTAAATTTCAAATAGTTTATTTCCAAACCTCAACAAAATACTATAGGTTTGTTTCAAACATCCGCTAATATTACTAGAAAACCAACCTTTTAACGATAATCTTTAAAAAGGTAAGTTTGACTGTTGTTTGGTATGTTGACTATCCGGTTAACTCTTCATCTTGAAAAGAATTTTATTTATCTTTCTGTCTAAGAACAAAACAGTAAATAATTACATAAATCTTTGTCACATAACTTTTTGTATTTAAAGTGTTCATGTGTAGGGATGTCAACGGGGTGGATAGGGTACGGGTAGTAGTTTTTTCGTACCCTATCCGCTGGATAAATATTTGTCCCGTATCCGTATCCATATCCGTCGGGTATCCGTTATGCGGATACCTGCTTATTTTTTTCATATCCGCAGGTATCTACGGGTACCCGCGAGTATTTACAAAATTATTTAAAAAATAAATATTTAATTATAAATTCAAATAAAATAAAATAAACTACATAATTATCATAAATTTTAAATAAAGTTCAAATAAACTCAAGTTCATACAAGTCCAAATAATTATAAAAGTAAATATAAAATGACGTTCAACATAATGAAAATTTTTTAATTAGTGTTTTGATAAAAAAGTTCACTTTCTCCAATTGATTCTTAATAAATAAACAAAATAAACAAATAATAAACCTCAATTGCCACGTGCCAAATATTCTTATTTTGATTCCATCATTTGACAACAAGCATACCATAAACGTCATTGTCTATATAGGATTTGATGTATATGCCCAATTTCAAATAAAGAAAAGAGAAGAATATCAAGGGGTGTACTTGGAAAAAGACAACATACCAATACTTGAAGTTTGAAGAATGAAGACAAAAGACTAGATGTGCAACTTAGAAAAAATTAGGCCAAAATGTTTTTTACTAATATATATATATATATATATATATATATATATATATATATATATATATATATATGAGAGTAATTTTGTGAATTAAAGTTTAATGGGTACGGGTATCCACGGGTACGGATACTATGATACCCGTACCCGCCTTGTTAACATGCGGGTATCAAAAATACCCGTACCTATGGGTAGCGGGTATCCATATTTAATATCAATTTCCTACTCGTTGCGGGTTTTATCTACGGATACCCGCGAGTACGTATTTTTTTGACATCCCTAGTCATGTGTAGGCGTTGATGGTTTAGCTACATATTTTCACTATAAGAAAATATTTTATTAGTAATGTTACTAAACAAAGTTTTTACTAAAAATTGTTACTTAATATACTGACCAATTTAGTTACTAATTTATAAAATAAAATATTTTTAATTACTAAAACAGTTATTATTATAAATGAAAAATTATAATTAATCTCTACATTGGTTTCTAAAATTTAGCTACTAAGGTTTTAACTACCAAAAAAAATTGATCACTAAACATTAGCTACCTTGATTTTATTACCAAAGAAAATGGTTTTTAAATTAGTTTCTAATTAATTATGACCAATTTAGCGACCAATTACAATCTTTTATTCATAATTTTTTTAGTAACTAATAATTTTTTATTTTGTAAATTGATATCTAAATTAGTCACTATAGTAACAACTTTTGATCACTAAAATTGGTTACTAATGAAGTATTTTCTTATAGTGTTCTTGTATATGCAACAATTCACAAGTCTCATCTTTTACTTCCAGGTAGGGAATAAAACGTTTTCCTCGGTGGAAGATGCATGTTTATGTATTAATTATCAGTTAATGACAATAATCTTTTTACTGTTAACACTACAAAAAAATTCTTGATTAATAATCAATTTTAGTGACAAAAAAATAATTAGTCATTATAGTGATCAATTTAGATACAAATTTATAAATTAAAAATTTTTTGTAACTAATTCAAAAATTTATAATTGGTCTCTAAATTGGTAACTAAAATAATTTTTATTATGAATTTGTCTCTAAATTAATCATTAACATTAGTTACCTATGTTTTGATAAAAATAAAAGTTTCTAAATTAGTCTTCAATTAGAAAATTGATCTCTAAATTAGTCTCTAATTAGAAAATTAATTTCTAAATTGAGCTGTAAACATATAGTTTGTTCATAAAATTGATCACTTTTTAATAGTTTTTTCACTGTGTAAACATTATCGATGTATGTATCCTCAATCTGAAGTATTTCTTCAATTCACGAATTCTTGGAAGGATTCCATTGCAATGCTTCAATTATTGACTGTGTAAACTACTGCTACATTGTCAGAGTGGACCGAGAATCTTGGTAGTGTCACTTTCAATTATTGAAAATTTTTTTCTAACATTCTAAGGTAGTTTGCTTTCTGATCTAATGATGAATTGCATATGATAAAGTATTTGCCAAGATTCTATAGTTTATTGTAGCATTGCTCATAGAGTTAATTAGTATGTATATCTAATTCTTGACTATGGCAGACAAATCATTCTTTAATATTTTTTGCTGCAATTCTATGTTAGAACTTCAGTATTCTAAGTCTTAAAAAGAGGGTTTCAGTATATGATTTATGAGCTTAATCTCTAACTTTTTTTTCAAATTCATTTTTTCCTATCAAATACAAAAATATTAAGCAGCTTCTTTTATATTTTAAAGTTTACATTACTAATTATAATACTTATCGCAAGTTTCAGAGTAGGGAGGGCAACAGAGCAGGACGAGGACGAGTTTCGTTATCCTATATTTATTTTTGTAAAAAAAATTCATCTTCCTTCCCATACTAAAATTTAATGGGTATCAAATTTTTGTCTCATCCCCATTTTCACCGGGTAAGGGATATAATCTCGTACCCATATCCGTACCCGTTTTCTTATTACTTCAACATTAATTTTAATTAATTTTTATAAAATAATAAAAAATTACGGTAAATGAAACATATTATCAGATACTCAATTTCGAAATCAAATACTTTGAAATAAAGTATAATTGTTTACATTTTAGATTAGAATACCAATTTGTAAACATTAATGAAACCTAGTTAAAATTTGAAAATATTTTTAAAAAAATATAAAAGGAAAATAAATATTGAAATTAAAATATATTTTAAATGTTTGTTTACTTCAATTTTTTAAATTCTAATGAATCTCTTTTTTATACACTAATAAAAGTGTTAATTTTGATCAAAATGACGCAAAAAAACAAATAATAAACATAATAATCAAATTTTGACATAAATCTTGTATCTTTTAAACTCCATTATATGTTGGATGATGATAAAAAAAATTCATGGAAATTATATTAAATTTTTATATTGTAGTAAATAAAAGTTATTTATATAATTATAGTGAAAAATTACAGAATGATTGATAATAAGTTAGAAAATAAAAAATAATTAGATAAAATATATCGAAATAATATTATACATGATGAAAATAAACAACAAATAAAAATTTTAAAAAATTAACAAATGTGTGTCTTTGAAACAATTTGAGAAATTATTGAAAGAAATTGCAAAAAAGGAAAACAAATGTATAATTAAGGGTATGATAAGCTAAAAAAGTCAGACAATATGGCGGGGATATGTACATCCCCATACCCATCCTCATACCCAATTGAAAAAGTCGGGGAATCTCCATACCCATACCCATACGCAGTCAATGTGGGGATTCTCCGTCAAAATGGAGACCGGTTTAAGCAATACCCACGAGGACGAGTTTATTTATCATCTCTATTCAAAGAGTGTACCAACTAATACAACAAATTGTGCTTTAAAAACCATTTAAAAATGTACGATACTTCACAAAGATTTTTAAAACCTATGGTACTTTATGAATATTGTGAAACTAATAATATTACAGAGATTCCAAAATTCATGATATTTTATGAAGATTTCAAAACTCACGAGGGTTTATACTAACAATAGTTTTATAGGATTCTTACAAATCCTATTGAATATGTTTTCTAGGGATGATTTAGCCTAGAATATTAAAATGTCGAGTAAATAATTTAGTGAAAGTTTTAATCCTGAGTAATTAAAAAAAAAAATCTATGTTAATTTTTTTTAATGTGTATACAAGTAAATATAAGTAAAAAGAAAAGTACACTAACAACGTCTCAAAGATAAAAAATTGTATTTAGAAATGTGAATATTTTGGAATACCGAATGCTTTGTACAAATCCTCTTTCTATTTAGTTTAAAGTAAATAGATAGTTTTTTGTGTTTTATAAATATAAGGGTTAAATATGTTTTTGGTCTCTTTTCGTGAAAATTGGAATTAGTCCCTCTTCGAAACATTGACCTAATTTAATCTTTCAACTTTAGAAATATTTGGATTGAGTCCTTTTAATAAATTCTTTTTAAGTTTATTTAACATTTTAAACATGTTTCATGAGAGCATTTGAGTTATTTACCCGGTTTGACACATTTATGCTTCAATGTTATTTAAGAATCTGGCTTGAAACATATTTGAAACGTCAAATAAACTTAACAAAATTGTGTTAAAAGGACTAAATCCAAACTTTTGTAGAGTTGGAGGACTAAATTTGGCCAAAATTTTAAAAAGGGACTAATTCCAATTTTAACTAAGTTAAGAGACCAAAAACATATTTAATCCTAAATATAATATATAATTCAAATAAAAATATTATCTATAACTATATATAAAGGGGATTCCCTCTTTTGTGTCCACATTTCATAATTCCAACTTTACCCTTTACAATTTAATTATTTATTAAATTTTTAAAAATAAACGGTTACTTCTACAAGTTTTTATAAAATTATTTACTTGTCTCCTTTTTTCTTCTCCTACTTTTCATCATCAATTATTTTTCTCATATTTTCTCTATACATTTCACTTTATTTTTTATAAATATACTTTTATTTTGTTTATTAACTTAATAACATTATAATATCATCAATTATTAATATAATTCAAAAAATGCGTACACACAGGCGTGATAGCGCCTGTGTTTACGCTAGTTAAATATAATATTATTTAATAAGATATAATTGTTTAAAACACCCACATATGTATTTAATCATTAAATGATAGTATTTATTCATTGGTTAAATTACTCTTTTGGTCTCTCTATTTGTTATGAAATTTCACTTTGGTCCTCAAGTTTTTCGTTGTCTCAATTTGGTCCTCATTTTTTTAAAAATGACTCGATTTGTTTCTCACCGTTAACTTTGACCAGACGGTGTTAGTATCAATGCCACATGTCAATTTCTATTTTTTTTGAATTTTTTTAATATTTTTTGAATATTTTTTGAATATTTTTAATTTTTTACACGTGTCACTTCACTGTTGCGCCACGTGTCACACGTTGACACGTGGCACAACTATGAAGTGACACGTGTAAAAAATTCAAAAAAAATTCAAAACAAAATCAGAAATTGACACATGACATTGACTTTAACACCGTCTGATCAAACTAACAATGAGAACCAAATAGAGTCATTTTTTAAGAAAATGAGGACCAAATTGAGACAACAAAAAACTTGAGGACCAAACTGAAATTTTATGACAAATAGAGTGACCAAAAGGATAATTTAACCTTATTCATTTTACTGAATTCAATATATAATTAATTCAACACAAACTTTATTAATAACATTATTTATTATATTATTAATTATTAATTATGATATAACGTTACAAGCCTGTGAGATTTATTTATGCATTATTAAGCAGAAACGCAATAGTATTAATTATTACATTTATTACAGTTAATATATAATTAATATCGTAAATAGTTATAAATATTATAATATAACGTAACTGCGTGTGTACGCATCTTAAATATATATTATATTAAGTGATAGTATTATAAATAGTCTTAGTTTTGTTTAATTCTTTTAACAAAAAATTCAGTGGTTAGATATTATTGTGAATTTTAATATTTCATTTACACTAAAACTTCAAAATTTAATAATAATATGTCATTATCAAATAATGAAAATATACAAATAAAATAGGAGAAAAAAAATATAAGTATAAGAAGCGAAAAGAAATATAAAGTTTTAATTTATTTTAACATTAATTACTTTTTTATTTTAACATTAATAATCCATTAAAAATAAAAATATTACAAATAATTTCTTCGTAACATTATCTTTTAGTCTTCCTACTCATGTACACGTCAGTTTAGATCTATATAAAGGGTACAGTCATGGAGTTTTCAATCAACCTATTATCTATTTTTCTCCAAAAACAAAACATTTAGAGCTATCTTTTTCAATATTTAGAGCTTCAACCAATGGGAGAAAGGGGAAGACGAAGAAGAAGTTACTTTCAACAGAGTACATATTCATCCCATATCAAATCAAAGAAGTACCAAAGGTACCACATACTACTATTCATAACTTTTACTACTTTATATTTACAAACACTGTTAAAACTTACACAAACAACTTTTAAATCTGATATGTTTTATAATATTTATTTTACTTTTGAATGTATATGTAAATTATGATTATGTTAGTATATGTAATAATGATGTAATTTGGTTATGTTTGTAGGAAAAACGAACAACCCAGAAGAACATGTTGGTTCATCAGGTTAATTTAGAAAGACCAATTGGGTTATCCATGAATATTTAAGGACAAATGGGTCACATATATTAATAGAGGTAATTGAGTTACCTCAATCCATATACAACAACATCAACAAAAAAAAATATTATGATTTTCCTTCATCATTCTTTACATAGAGTAGTATCTCACCATCATCACAAAAGTATAGAAACAAATATTATAATGATATATACACTCAAGCAAGAAACAAACCCTTCATGGCTATGATTTGAATATAAAGCTTAAACATCCTCTTTTGATAACATCATTTATCCTACAAACGATGAAGCCACGAAGACACTCAAAGACAATGCAAAGAGCTAATTCCACAAGACTTTTTATGTAAACCAAACCAAGGCTACAAAAGATGAAGCCACGAAGACAGGCAAAGGCAATGCAAAGAGCTAATTCCACAAGACTTTTTATGTAAACCAAACCAAAGCTACAAATAATAGTGAATGGAGTCTAAGAACATGAATACCAGAGTGTACAAATAATATCACCTCTAGCCATTGGGAGCATACATCAAGCATAAAACTTATATCATGGTGAGTCAAAAAGTGAAAATTACCCCAAAATTGAAATTTTTAGATTGAGAGAAGATATGTAATTGAACTCAAACATCAGTCAGAATAAGAAAATGTTGCTAATGGATACTTATTGGTGATCCAAACCTATGTTTTAATTTGAGGCAACATAAAAATTTCTTCCATGTCTATTATTGTATTTTTAAAGATAACATCATATTTCTATGTATCATTTTAACTTTTCAATGTAATATTATTTAGTATTCTTTCTATCCTACAAGTTATAAAGAAAGGAAAATCTCAAACTAAATGTAATTTCTATTTTTAACTGTCATTTTAACTTTTCAATCTATTATCATATAAGAGGAGGAATAGTAAATCAATTGGTGTTGTTGCAATTGTTCTCGTGGTAATTGATTCTCAAGAAAAAAAGACTTTCTCGTTAAGAAGAAAGCTAAAGTTACAAACATGAAAGCTCAATGTATGCTTTATTATTCTTCTTTTCAATTTCATTTAAGATTGTCTTCAAATTTTCTTCTCTTCTAATTCTAAATTGATTACCTAAACTTTGCAGATTTTGTATATGGTGTATTTGATTTCGTAGTGATATAAGAACAACAACTTTTGTATTAACCACTACTTCCCGAACTAGGGTTTTATCCATACTTGACTATTATTTTTCTGTTGTCTTTTTTCATATGAATTGGACTAGGCTATATATTCCGTTAATATAATTTTTTGCCGATAAAATTTTTTGTACAGTTTTAATATCAAAACAACATTAAAAAGATCATAAATTGGCAGTTTAAGATGTAAATCAGAACAATAACATAACCAATAACATGTTTTTGGTTTAGCTTCACCTTACCCAAATCAATTCATATTTTCCTAATATTGAAGAAAAAAAAAGGTTTAATTACTCTTTTTATCCCTGATTTGGTCTAAAAGTGTCAAATTAGTCTTCCAATTTTTTATGTTTTAATTTGGTCCCAATTTTTTAAAAGTTGATACAATATGATCATTCTTGTTAAATTTCTTGAAATGGATTAAGAATTTTTCATCAAAATTAAAATTGTTAATAATGATGACTTGTTTTATTGATGTAATTAACATAATCACAGTGCAAGTCATGATGATTATCTTGTCACATGTGAATGACTTTCC
This sequence comes from Vigna unguiculata, assembly GCF_004118075.2. NCBI lineage: Eukaryota > Viridiplantae > Streptophyta > Magnoliopsida > Fabales > Fabaceae > Vigna > Vigna unguiculata. The sequence continues at coordinate 35,073,898 of NC_040282.1, forward strand.
CATTATGGATTACATGAAAATAATTGAATAGCACCAAATTTTAAAGACCAAAATAATTACTCACTACATTAATCAAGTTTTATAAACTTAAAATTATTGATATCTAACACGATCTCTATATATAATGAAAAATTATAATTGGTTGTGAACTAAAATTTAAATTGGTTTCTAACATTAATTACGAGATTTTAACCACTTATATTTACATATGCACGCACACACCCATGAGTCAAAATTAGTCTCTAACATTATTTACTAAGGTTACTTACTATCTATGATGCACCGATACTTCAACTTGGATCACATATCCATGTCTAATACTTTAGGATACTTATCAATGAAATATCTAATTTATAAAGTTTAGTACACAATAAGAAAATCTTTGAATAATGACCAATTTTAGTAACAACAAATAATTAGTCACTATATAGTGACTAATTTAGATACCAATTTAAAAACTAAAAATTATTGACAATTAAAATAATTCCAAAAAATTATAATTAGTCTCTAAATATATAATTAAAATAGTTTTTATTATGAATTGATTTCTTAATTGGTCACTAACATTAGTTACCAAGATTTTGACTACCAAAATAATTGGTTTCAAAATTGCTCACTAAACATTAGCTATCAAGGTTTTGATTACCAAAATAATTGGGTTCTAATTAGAAAATTGGTCTTTAACATATTTTTGGTTACTAAAATTGATCATTATTTAAGAGTTTTCTTGTGGTAATACTTTTACGCTAACGGAAAGACACACATATATATATCCACACTTACGCACACATATATTATCAAATCAGTAATATCAGCACTACCGTTGTACTATCTATCCTTCTTTAAAGCACCTAAATGCGTGTGTGATGAGTTAAAGAAAATCCAAAGGAACTTCCTATGGGGTTGGAGCATTGAGGATAGGAAAATAGCCTGGGTTCGATGGGAAAACATATGCAAACCAAAGGAGGAAGGAGGTTTGGGAATAAGAGAAATTAGGAACTTCAATAGAGCACTTCTAGCAAAATGGAAGTGGAGATTAGGCATGGAGGACAAAGGCCTATGGAGAGAGGTGCTAGAATCAAAATATGGGTCATGGAGGAACCTTAATGAAATTGTCATCCTGAAGTCTGCTTCAAGATGGTGGAAAGACATCCATAAGGTTTGTGGAAGCTCAACACAAGGAGCATGGTTTGAAAACTGTAAAGACTGGGTGATAGGAGAAGGGGACAAAGTATTATTTTGGGAAGATCTTTGGGTGGGGGATGCACCACTTAGCTTGAGGTTCCATAGCTTATATCTAATCTCAGAAAGTAAACAAAGCCCCATAGCTAGAGTAGGACATTGGGTCGACAACACATGGGTTTGGGAATTGGTTTGGAGGAGACAAAGACTTGTTTGGGAGCAAGCTATGGAAGCACAACTCTATCAGCTAATTAATAGTCGTACATTTAGGAAAGGGAATCTGGATACTTGGAGTTGGAAGGAAACTGTAGAAGGAGCATACACTGTAAGGTCTGCATATATGAAGTTGATGGGTAGCTCCGAAGGGGAAAGCGACAAGGTGTTCACAGAGTTATGGAGTATAAGAGTGATTCCGAAGGCACAATTATTTGGGTGGAGGCTACTCTTGGATAAGTTACCGACAAAGGATAAATTATCGGTGAAGGGAGTCCAATTACAACACTCTTTGCGTGAGTTTTGCCTAGATTGTGAAGAGAGTGCATCACACCTATTTTTCTCTTGTGCAATGTCTCAAAAGGTGTGGAAAATGTGTGATAGCTGGATAGGGGTGAGCTTAGTGCATCACAACCAAGCTAGGATACACTTTCAACACTTTCATATGAGTAGCTTGAACACTAGGCAAAACACAATGTGGAAAGGAATGTGGTTGGCTATAGTTGGGGAGATTTGGAGACATAGGAATGAGGTGATCTTTAAGCAAAAGAAAGTTGACATTGAAGAGATTTTTAGTCTTGCTCAAGTTAACGCTTGGGCTTGGTTGAAACATAAAATTCCTTCGGTAAAGTTTTCATATAGTGACTCGTGATATGATGTGTTTATTATGTGTTTAAAATCTCTATGATATGATGCTTTCTGTGTTTAAGTTGTCAGGTGAGCATGAAAAGGATTCCCATGTCTAAAGCAATGAGCTCTTCATCAGTGATTTTGCACACTTCTTTGGTTACTCCGTAACAACCAAGAGAACATAGTCTCGGGAGCGCAACAAACCATGCATACCTGGTTTTGTATTCACTTTCTGTGTAATCTTGTAAATTGGCTGGGGAAGGTGCGATATGGGTGGTTAATCTTATGATTCCTACCCAGCTTGACGTTGGGAAGGCATAACTCTAGCATTGAAAGTCCAATTTAATTGTTCTGCCAGATTATTGTAGAAGCATGGTTTTGGAGATGCACTGCATCTTTCTCTCATCTTTTTGTAAATGGGTTAGAACACCCCTCAAATACTCTATTATTAATTTAATTTAATTCTTTGCCGATAAAAAAAAAAACACTTACGCACACAAATAAACACACACCCACGCACATATTCACGTGATGTTTTAAAATAGTAATTTATCTATTAATTATATATATATATATATATATATTAAATTTAGTTATGTATTACATTTAATTAATAATATCATTAATACTATTATACCTATTATTAATGCTTCCATAAAATATATATTAAATATGTGTATTGCAAAAAGCATAAATATTAATTTCTACACGTTATAGTTACTAAATGTAATAAATATATTATTTAATGTTTACATTAATTTTAAGTAATAACTGTTTATAATATTAACTCATTATTTCTTTATATTTGTAGTTTAAAAAATTTCAGGAAAATTTTGAATTTTCTATTTTCAATGCAATTTTAAGTTAATTATCAATTATACCTATATTAGTTTTCTTATTTAAATGTGCACTTGTGTGTTAATATATTTTTCTTTCTATTATCATAACTAATTTTTTTCACTCCCCTGTTGATTAAATTAAAGGTATGAAAAATAATATTATCTTCAAACTGGAAAATTAAAAGATTAAAACTACTTAAAAAAAAACATGAAAAAGTAACATATATGAATATATATTAAATTTATAAAAAAAACTAATAGATGATGCTTAATAATAAATACATTCATTGAAGTCTTAATGAAACTGAAATGGTAATTTAATGATAATAATGACTCGCTTTAAAAGAAAAGAAAATTATTAAATTATATAATTATATAATTAATATGAATAAGTTTTATTTGAGCTATTCATCTCACATGTTGCATTTTGCATCTATATATAGAGGATATACGCAGAGTACTCAACAGAAACAATTAAGCAAAAGATGAAAAAAAACAAAGACGAAAATATATATTTTTACAAGAGTGAGGAGATTCCTCTCAAAATCAAATCACGGAAGTACCAAAGGTATACATGATTTCTAGTTACTCTGATTCAACACCAATGGTAGTTTCTACACATATTTTTTGTTTTGTTATTTTGTGCTCACATGAAGAACAATAAATTACTTTTCATAAAAATTTGCATTGATATTTGACTCTATGATCATGGTACTGATTTTACTGTATATTTTTCTGAATTAGCATAAAACCTTTTGACTGACGGAACGAACATAAAGGGCTGAAGGTTATTCTTTAAGTGGTTAGTTTCTACTTTTACTTCTACCGTTCAATGTGGTATATTATTATCATAGTTATATTAACTAAAAACTTTGATTGCAGTTGCTTCAAATTTCACGGTAGATGATGCTCTATATCTATCAATTGATGAACTGCGCTTAAACTATGCAGATGTTCGCTTTTCAATTGTCAATGTAGGTTTGCAGTATTCAATAAAATAGAGTTGAATACTGGAAAATAACAAGAGAAAAGTGAAGAAAATGTTGAAAACAAAAAAGAATAAAGAAGCAAAAATACTGGGAAAGCTGGGAAACGCAGGAAACCAAAAATGATAATAAAGGAGAAGCAAATTCTGATTAAAAGGCTGCAACTATCTATAATTAATTTTTCCAATTACATGTGTTTGGTAAATGATTACTTATTTATTGTATATAAGATGATGTATTGACACAATAAGCATGTTAATGCAGAAGTAGATCTTGTTGAGATTTAGTAAACACTTTTATTTGTAAATATTGAATATTCTTAGAGAACGTAAAAGACTATGGCTACTCAAAGCATTAAATTATTTACACCTATTATGAGGAGCTAAGCCTCTCTTGTGTGAGGGTAAGATGCATTGTTTGAAACTCTATTGTACACCAGTATCGTTTTATTTATTGAAGTACGTTTTTCTTCTGGGAATTAGTTTGTACTTGTTGTTTTTTAATTGATCATTCATATTATTTCACTGACTTGGGATTGAGTTAGAATTGGTTCCTGGTTGTAGTCCAATGATTCTCCTCCTACTTTTAGATGTTAGGAATATATTTAAGGTTCTAGCCGGTTTATATAGTCTTGATCTCGGTGCAAGTTATTCATTCAAGTAGTTATTGAAGAATCATACTAGGCTCTAGGTATCTGAAATGGACATAAAGTTATATTTAAAGAGAACTCTCTAACATATGAACACTTGCATCTTTGCATCATTATAAATAATAATTGAATTGATACAAAAGAAAAACAAAGTGGTGAAATTTAACCTCAACGTTTCTTTATCGTAATATTAAATAAAACTTTGTTCATCAAATATGTCTTTCAACACGTCTTTATTCAACATTTTATTATAACAAAACTATTTAAAATACTTATCGCACAATCCAAATACTATTTTATTCAAATCAAATTAGTTTAAATATTGTGTATTATACCAAATTTTTATGGATAAGACACTAGTTGTACTACAATATACAATATACAATGCTGCAAAAAATTGATTATTTAACATTCTAGCCACCGTTAGTACGGTCTGCTTAATGTTCGTTAGTAGAGTCTGCTTAATGTTAGACGCCAATAAAGTTGGTTTAGTCTATTATAAACAAGACACCAAAAGATTCATATTTCTAAAAAAAATTAAAAAAACGTAAAATTAATTTATACTTTTTTATATAATAAATAAATATTTACCTTAGTGTCATACTAACGTCAAATTAGCCTATGTTAATAAGGTCTGCTTAATGTTCAATGCTAATAGAGTCTATTTAGCGAACTCTAACTCTAATTATATATATATATATATATATATATATATATATATATATTGTATTATATTATATTATATTAATTTTGTCATATAAAATTTACTCTTTTATTCTCTATATCATAAAAGGGGTAAATTTTGTCATATTGTTTTTGTAAATATAAAAGTGAGAACAACCCTATTATTTACAATAACTGAGACCTTCACCCTTATTTATACAAAGATCGCTAAAAGGTTTTCGGTGATTGCAGTTTCATTCGTCAAGAAAAGAAGACGTGTTTTATATGTATAAACGTTTGCTTTTTAATTAGAACTAATTGTTGAATTAATAATATACTGAATAGAGGAGAGTGAATGATAAAGTTAGGAAATATAAAAAAGTAAGAGAATATAATATGAGGGTAATTATATTCAGTGTATATTTCTTGTTATCGGTTTTCAAAATGGACTAGGGCATAGAGGGATACTTTTGGAGAGTTGGATTAGGAGACACATATACAGTCAAATTTCGTTATGGTTTTTTTTTTTTTTTTATCTTTTCTATAAATGTTAGTTATTAGTATTTCGTGTCAACAACAATAGAAGTTGAACTCCTAAAGGTGATATTTTTATATTTAGATCGGTGTTTATGTCCTACACAATCCTTAAGTCTATGTAGTAAGTAAATTTTATGGAGGAAAAGGGAGCTAAGCATAGAGGTTAATGCATAGATAAGGGATAGGTGTCCAATTTAAGTTAATTTTGAGATGAATTTAAAATTTATCTAGCTCTGATCATGTTAAGTTTCTATTAAATTCACCTCAATATAGTTTATTTTGTAGCACCAAAAGATTTATAATGGAAAAATAGTCGATAAATTTCAAGCAATTTTAGATAAATTATGACCGGTGCAGCTAAGCGAATAATTGAGAGTTTGAGTCATAAAGTTTGATGATATTAAGGTTATAGGTATCAGGAATGGACCTAATTTTATATTTAAAGAGAACTCTCAACACATGAACACTTAAATCTTTATAAATAATAATTGGATTGGTACAAAAGAGGAATAAAATGGTAAAATCTAACCTCAACACATCTTCATCATATTGAATGCAACCTTGTTCATCAAATGTCTTTCAACACATCTTTATTCAACATTTTATTATAACAAAATTGTTTTAAATACTTATTACACAATCCAAATACTATTTTATTCAAATCAAATTAATTTAAACATCGTGTATTTCACCAACATTTTATGAATATGACACTGATCGTACTACACTCTATCATGCAAAAATTTGATTGCCTTGGAGCATCAATTACGAGTATATGCTCAAATATATATATATATATATATATATATATATATATATATATATATATATATATATTAATTATGTGTGTATGCGTGCGTACGTACGTTTGTTTGAGTTATTGTTTAACACTAACTTATATGTTTCGATTCTGTGTGCCTTTCTTAAAGTTGTCAAGATGGGTTCAAACCTGCGAGCCAACCTGACTCACCACGAGTTCGGGTCGGGTTGAGTTGAATTTTTTTTACAAATTTCAATACGGATTGATTTTTGACTCGGCTCATTCGGGTTGGACCCGTGGTGAGCCAGGTTGGCTCACCAACCCGCAAATAAAAGGTTTACACAAGTATTTTTTATTAAGTTAGGCTTACATTTGGGTCATGTTAGGGCTTTTTTAACCAACACATAAATAAATTGTATTTTTTTTTTTTGGTTTGTATTTGGATTGTATTAAAGTTTATTTAGATTTTAATTAGAATTATAATTTAGTTTTGACTTAAAATAAAATAAAATAAAATGTATTTTTTTTAATTAAGTGAACCCGTGAGCCAACCCGTTTAACCCGCCAACCCGTGGTGAGTCGGGTCGAGTTCGAATTTTTTTGACTCGCTAAAAAGTGAGACGGGTTGGATTGGCTCACTAAATCATCAACTAGTGATGGATCGAGCCGGGTTGGGTCGGGTTACCCATTTTGACAGTTCTAACCTTTCTGAAATGAATAAGAATCATAAATTATTTTTATTATAAAGGCCTAGATTTAAAAATGACAAATTTTTTCTGCGACATTTTTTTTTCTACCATGTTATATAATCTCCTCACACTTCTTTATTTCGGCCATACTCATCTTCTTTTTTCACATTTTTCTCCTCGTCTTCCTTCACACTAATCTTCTTCGTCCACTATAGATTGTTTTTCTATTCTTTTATTTTTCTATTTTATTTTATTAAAGATTTAGGCATTGTAGGATAATTTTTTTTTTAAATTACTACCATCAGAATCGACAAGATCGATGTAACATCCCATTTAATAGTTTTCCATACTATCAAACAAAACATTATATTATGGTCAAACATAGCAGATAGTAAGAGCAAACGAAACACGCGTGGAATAAACATCTCTAGTACAGTCCTCCACACGTAAACATCGAAGAACTCATATACATCAGATAGGAGTGGGTAGAAGGGATCCTAGACTACACCCAAGACCTCAAAATAATACAGTAAAAGTCTAACTATAATGGTGCTCCTTGCCAATCTCCAACTTCTGCTCAAGAGGAAGCGTCTCCATCAGGTTTCAGCTCTGCTCCCACCAAACATAGGTGATCATTGCAAAGGGGTAATATGCAAAAAGCAGACACACAACAAGAAGGGTAAGCTAACTGAAAGAAGCAAATATCAACACACTTCACAATAAAAGATATCATTTATAGCATGTAATTCAATCATAAATTATAGACTCTATATCCGGATTGTGTAAGTGACGTTGGAGCTCTTGGTGGCTTGCACCTGTAACGGTTTCCAGACTCTGCAGAGTCTGGACACATGGAGTATTCACCCGACCGTTCCCAGGGTAAGTCCCCTCCACGTCTAAGACTTGATCGAGTCCGACGACGAGGACCTCCTGCTACTCCTCACGACATAATCCATTATACTCTATCTGAGCTTGAATGGTTATTGGAGTTTCAGGATACCAACCATTTAGATTCCTCACATCCTTACACACACTACTACTCCACTTGAATTTCCCTTGAAATTCCATTCAACTTCCTCTTCTTCAAATTTATATTCATCTAATTAAATCATTCAACACATCATTGGTAGCATTCAATCATACCAAGTCTAAATTGCAAAAAGATGCTTTTAAAACATATATTTTTACTAAGAAAGACAGATTTGAAACACTACTACTGCAGTACCTCTCGCTCAGGCTAGAAGGTTTAGCTTAGGCGAGGGGTCATCTCGCTTAGGCGAGTCAGTCTCGCCTAGGCGAGGCACTAACAGGGGCAAAAAGAAAAACCTGGGCGAATTCTCGCTCAGGCTAGGCTGGTTCGCCCAGACGAGATCGCTATCTCGCTCAGGCGACCCCAGCTCGCCTAGGTGAGACCTCGCGCAGGAACAGAGGTGCATCTCCTGATGCTTTCGCTCAGGCGAGAGTAACTCGCCTAGGCGAAAATATCAGATCATACACCTATTCCCACATGCAGTAAACCAGATTCTATCAATCAACCAGAGATTTTCACTAACATACACATTACAAACACGAATTCATCACTTAATTATACGATTCAAGCTCATCCATGGATTTTCCATAAAATTTTGAGAAGAGGAATTAGCTTCCCTTACCTCTATAGGATTTTTAACTAGCTAGAATCCTTTCTACCAAGAGCTCCTCAATTGTACAACCTAATAAGCTGGAATTGTAGGTTCAGAGAATAAGAATGATTGTTGGTTCTCAAAATTGACTCAACAGTAAGGAAATCTTTACAATTTTCGAATTGAAGAAGAAAATGTAAAGATTAGGTACAACTTACATGGAGAAGGGGAATTGCAGTTGAGATAGGGGATCATGAGCTAGCCTTAGGTCTGGGCTCTGAAATGGATGAAGAGTAGGTTCAGAATTCTCTTTTTTTTTTGGTAGAGAGATGGTAGAGGAAAAGAAGAGAGAAGAGGTGCTGTGAAGAGTGATGAAAATTTAGTGAAGTGGGTGGCAGAGAGAGAAAAGAGATTAGGGGCTGAAAACTTGGGTCCCCACAATCTCCCTAACAACAAGAATTTTCGTCCCGAAAATTAAGACTCACCAGAGAACAAGTGTGGATACGTTTCCTTCACTTCTTTTTCAAGCTCCCACGTAGAATCCCCTATTTTCCTATCCCAGATGACCTGAACTAGGCTGACTGATTTCCCCTTGCGCTGTCTAGTCTGACTATCGCCAAGACTAACCGGCTGAACCTCCACCGAGAGATCTCTTCTAACCTGTAGATCTTCAGACTCTAGCACATGAGAAGGATCAGATACATATTTTCTGAGCTGAGAGACATGGAATACAGAGTGAAGGTTAGACAGCTGAGGTGGTAGAGCGATCTCATAAGCCACTGGCCCAATCTTCCTCAGGACCTGATATGGACCGATGAACTTAGGAGATAACTTCCTTGAGCGAATAGCCTTCCCTACACCAGTGGCTGGGGTAATCCTCAAGAAAACGTGATCTCCCACTGCAAACTCCAAAGGTCTTCTCCTCTGATCAGCATAGGATTTCTGTCTGCTCTGAGATGCCTTCATTCTTTCTTGTATCTGCTTGACCTTTTCTGTAGTTTGCCTCAATAATTCTGGCCCTACAACCACTGACTCTCCGTCTTGGTACCAGCACAAAGGGGTCCTGGATCTCCTGCCATAGAAAGCTTCATATGGCGCCATGCCAATGCTTGCATGGAAACTGTTATTATAGGTAAACTCTACCAGGGGCAGAATTTCATCCCACGTGCCAAGGTGATCCAGCACACATGTCCGCAAGAGGTCCTCAAGAGACTGTATTGTCCTCTCGGACTGGCCATCCGTCTGGGGGTGGTAAGCTGAGCTCATAGTCAGTCTGCTACCCATGGCATTCTGTAACGTCTGCCAGAAACGGGAGGTGAAACGGGGATCTCTATCAGAGACTATGCTCAACGGCACTCCATGCAGTCTCACAATCTCATTGATATACATCTGTGCCAACTTCGTCATGGACATTCTTAGATTCACTGCGAGGAAATGGGCACTCTTGGTCAGGCGGTCTACTATAACCCATATAGCATCATGGTTCCTCACCGTCCGTGGTAAATGGGTAACAAAATCCATAACAATGTTATCCCACTTCCACTCTGGAATTTCCAACTGTTGCAGCATCCCTCCAGGCCTCTGATGTTCTGTCTTAGCCTTTTGACAGGTCAAACACGATGACACATACCGAGCAATGTCCGACTTCATGCCCGTCCACCAGAACGATTCCCTCAGATCGTGATACATTTTAGTCATGCCTGGGTGCATGCTAAAACGACTCTTGTGCCCCTCTTCAAGAATCATGCCCTTCACCTCCAAATCCTCAGGTATGCAGACCCTGCCTCTGAATCTCAACACCCCATCACTTCCTATCTCAAAATCCTTGGCTTTCTCTGTACCAAGCAATTTTGTTGTCCTTCTCAATTTGGGGTCGGATGATTGTCTCTCTTTTATCAGGACGAGGAAATCACTAGATATGGTTAGACGGTTGCATCTAATGACATCCTCTCCTAAAGTCACATGTAACTGCATGTCTCTGAATTGTTCCACCAAGTCCAACTCCCTGACCATCATATAAGAGGCATGAACTGTTTTTCTACTTAGGGCATCTGCCACCACATTCGCTTTCCCCGGGTGGTACAACAGTTCAAAATCAAAGTCCTTTAAGAACTCCATCCATCGTCTCTGCCTAATGTTCAACTCTTTCTGGTCGAACAGATACTTCAGGCTCTTGTGATCACTGAAAACCTGGAACTGAGCACCATACAGATAATGTCTCCAGATTTTCAGTGCAAACACCACAGCCGCTAACTCGAGGTCATGTGTGGGGTAGTTCTTCTCATGGCTCTTAAGCTGCCTAGAGGCATAGGCAACCACTCTCCTTTCTTGCATCAGGACACACCCTAACCCCTGATGGGAGGCATCACAGTAAACTTCAAAGGGCCTACTGGTATCAGGAATCACCAAAACGGGAGCACTGGTCAGCTTCTGCTTCAACTCTTGGAAACTATTCTCACACCGATCAGTCTAAGCAAAAGGCTGATCCTTACGAGTTAGCTGTGTTAAGGGTGTCACGATCTTAGAAAACCCCTCAATAAACCTCCGGTAGTATCCTGCTAGTCCCACAAAGCTCCTAATCTCCGTCGCTGATTTAGGACGCTCCCATTTTAATACCGCTTCAACTTTAGATGGGTCCACTGCTATGCCCTGAGCCGAGATTACATGCCCCAAGAATTGGACTGTGGTCATCCAAAACTCGCACTTCGACAGCTTTGCATAGAGTTGCTTCTCTCTCAAGATACTCAAGATTATCCTCAAATGCTCCGCATGTTCTTCATGAGTCCGGGAGTATATTAAGATGTCGTCGATAAAAACCACCACGAATTTGTCTAGAAAAGGCCTGAAAATTCGGTTCATGTAGTCCATAAACAAAGCAGGGGCGTTGGTCACACCGAAGGGCATCACTACGTACTCGTAGTGCCCATATCTAGACCTGAAAGCAGTCTTCTGCACATCACCGGACTTAACTCTAATCTGATGGTATCCTGATCTCAAGTCGATTTTCGAAAACACTGCAGCGCCGTGCAACTGATCCATCAAGTCATCTATCCTTGGCAGAGGATATTTGTTCTTGATTGTTAGCTTGTTGAGTTGCCGGTAATCTACACAAAGCCTGGAGCTGCCATCCTTTTTCTTAACAAGCAACACCGGCGCTCCCCAAGGTGACACACTGGGCCTGATGAATTGTTTCTCTAGCAGTTCCTCAATCTACTTTTTCAACTCTGCCAGTTCAGCAGGAGCCATCCTGTAAGGTGCTATTGATACTGGCCCTGCTCCAGGTACTAGGTCAATAGAGAACTCGATTTCTCTGGGTGGGGGCAAGCCGGGTACCTCATCAGGGAACACATCAGAGAATTCCCTCACCACTGCCGTCTCAAGGTGTCCGTCCTCCTTTTCAACAGATAGTTGAGTTAGAATCAAGAAACACTGGGATCCCTCTTGGATGGCCTGATCCACCTGCTGCGAGGACATCAACATAACTTCATCCTCTGAGTTGGGAAACAACACCCTTTTCTCGTTGCAATCAATAAGAATGTGATTAGCGGATAGCCAATTCATTCCCAAGATCACATCCAAGCCCTCCAAAGGTAAACAGATCAGGTTTACCCGGTATTGGCGTCCCTCAACCTCGATCCGGCACCTAGCACACAAGGTCGAGGTTCTGATCAACCCAGAAGCAGGCGTGGACACCACCAGGTCATACTGGAGCTCCTTCGCCAGAAGACCCAACTCCAACACTATAGACTCCGACACAAAAGAGTGTGTCGCTCCTGAATCGTATAGTACACATAGGCTCCTACCATCAATCATGCAAGACCCAAAGATGAGGTTACCTGCTTTGTTCGCCTCTGTGCCCGTCATGGCATATACTCTACCAGCTGCCTGAGGTCTAGCACTTCCCCGTGTCTGCTGCGGCTGCGACTGCGCCGAAAGTCTTGGCACTGTGCTCCGGCCAGTAGGGCAATCTCTGAGAATGTGACCTTCCTGGCCACATCTATAACACGCCCGCCTACTACCAAGCTGAGGACAAGTGCTCCTCATATGGGGCCCTCCGCACTGAAAACACCGAGGCCTGGGAGAAAGGTGTTGAGGGGACTGATGCTAAGGAGACTGGTGTGACTGTGGTGAGAACCTCCTGGACCCCTGAGGCGGAGGTCTGGAGTAGGGCTTCCTCCTATCATCCTGTCGGCTCGTGTACCCAGATGGTCCTCCCACCTTCTGTTGAGACTGCTGCTGGGCCTCAACTTCCGCTTTCAGCTTCTCCATTACTCTTGCTTTTTCCACTAGAGCAGGGAACTCCTTTATAGAGAGTGGAGCCACCATGAGTTTGAGATCACCTCTCAACCCATTCTCAAACTTCCTACACTGCCAGTCTTCTGCCATCCTCAAGGTGTGAAATCTGCCCAAGTGCTTGAACTTCTCCACATACTCAGATACGGACATCTCTCCTTGCATCAACTGTAAGAACTCCACTTCCTTGGCATACCTCACACTGTCTGGGAAGTACTCAGCATAGAATTTCTTCTTGAATAGCTCCCAAGTGATGGTCTCCCTACTGTCTTCTAACATCATTTTCATGCTAGACCACCAATGAACAGCCTCTCTGGCTAGCAAGTACTCAGAATATGCCAGTCTACTCTCTGGTGGGCATCTTTTGGCTTCAAATATCCTCTCCATATCTCGCATCCACTGATCTGCCTCATCTGGAGTGGTCTTGCCATCAAAGCGGGATGGATGATGCTTAAGAAAGTCCTCCAAACTTCATTCTTGCACTCGTGGTGGTGGAGCTTGGGAAGATCCAACCATAGATCGATTCTCCCCTAGCTGATGTAAGGCCTCCAAGTGCCTCTGTTGGGTGGTCTCTGCTGCGAGCCTAGTAGACTCCATCTGCTGCAAGGCCAAGTTGTGCTGGTTCACCATGTTAGCATTTTGCTGTTGCATGGCTGCCAACATCGCCTCAATAGTCCCCACCAAGTGAGAGCTATCCGGGTTAGGAATAGGAGGAGGAGGAGGTCTAGGTGCCATAGCTCTGACCACATAAAGAGAAACATCAGTTTATCTAGCAAACTCCACAACTGTGCCAAATTACTATAAGAAACACACAACAGAAACTAGGCAAGCTCACACCTACAGACCCTAAAGGAACTACTGCTCTGATACCAAAAATGTAACATCCCATTTAATAGTTTTCCATACTATCAAACAAAACATTATATTATGGTCAAACATAGCAGATAGTAAGAGCAAACGAAACACGCGTGGAATAAACATCTCTAGTACAGTCCTCCACACGTAAACATCGAAGAACTCATATACATCAGATAGGAGTGGGTAGAAGGGATCCTAGACTACACTCAAGACCTCAAAATAATACAGTAAAAGTCTAACTATAATGGCGCTCCTTGCCAATCTCCAACTTCTGCTCAAGAGGAAGCGTCTCCATCAGGTTTCAGCTCTGCTCCCACCAAACATAGGTGATCATTGCAAAGGGGTAATATGCAAAAAGCAGACACACAACAAGAAGGGTAAGCTAACTGAAAGAAGCAAATATCAACACACTTCACAATAAAAGATATCATTTATAGCATGTAATTCAATCATAAATTATAGACTCTATATCCGGATTGTGTAAGTGACGTTGGAGCTCTTGGTGGCTTGCACCTGTAACGGTTTCCAGACTCTGCAGAGTCTGGACACATGGAGTATTCACCCGACCGTTCCCAGGGTAAGTCCCCTCCACGTCTAAGACTTGATCGAGTCCGACGACGAGGACCTCCTGCTACTCCTCACGACATAATCCATTCTACTCTATCTGAGCTTGAATGGTTATTGGAGTTTCAGGATACCAACCATTTAGATTCCTCACATCCTTACACACACTACTACTCCACTTGAATTTCCCTTGAAATTCCATTCAACTTCCTCTTCTTCAAATTTATATTCATCTAATTAAATCATTCAACACATCATTGGTAGCATTCAATCATACCAAGTCTAAATTGCAAAAAGATGCTTTTAAAACATATATTTTTACTAAGAAAGCAGATTTGAAACACTACTACTGCAGTACCTCTCGCTCAGGCTAGAAGGTTTAGCTTAGGCAAGGGGTCATCTCGCTTAGGCGAGTCAGTCTCGCCTAGGCGAGGCACTAACAGGGGCAAAAAGAAAAACCTGGGCGAATTCTCGCTCAGGCTAGGCTGGTTCGCCCAAACGAGATCGCTATCTCGCTCAGGCGACCCCAACTCGCCTAGGTGAGACCTCGCGCAGGAACAGAGGTGCATCTCCTGATGCTTTCGCTCAGGCGAGAGTAACTCGCCTAGGCGAAAATATCAGATCATACACCTGTTCCCACATGCAGCAAACCAGATTCTATCAATCAACCAGAGATTTTCACTAACATACACATTACAAACACGAATTCATCACTTAATTATACGATTCAAGCTCATCCATGGATTTTCCATAAAATTTTGAGAAGAGGAATTAGCTTCCCTTACCTCTATAGGATTTTTAACTAGCTAGAATCCTTTCTACCAAGAGCTCCTCAATTGTACAACCTAATAAGCTGGAATTGTAGGTTCAGAGAATAAGAATGATTGTTGGTTCTCAAAATTGACTCAACAGTAAGGAAATCTTTACAATTTTCGAATTGAAGAAGAAAATGTAAAGATTAGGTACAACTTACATGGAGAAGGGGAATTGCAGTTGAGATAGGGGATCATGAGCTAGCCTTAGGTCTGGGTTCTGAAATGGATGAAGAGTAGGTTTAGAATTCTCTTTTTTTTTTGGTAGAGAGATGGTAGAGGAAAAGAAGAGAGAAGAGGTGCTGTGAAGAGTGATGAAAATTTAGTGAAGTGGGTGGCATAGAGAGAAAAGAGATTAGGGGCTGAAAACTTGGGTCCCCACAATCGACATTAAATTAAATAAATTTTGAGATAAAAAATTTTAGTGTTATTAACTGGCACAAAATTATTTTAATTAAAAAATTAATTTCAAAATTAGTAATAAATTAACGTCAACTTAGTTGACATTATTTATAGTTGACAATGAAAAGTTAACACTAATGAATTAACATCTATGATTTTAAAGTAGTATTGATGTACTACTGAAATCTAACACTATTGGTTATTGGTGTTGACTTTTACTTGTTGACTGGTTTTAAAATGTTTTAATTAAAAAAGATAACGTAAAAATTAGCGATGAACTAACATTGATTAAGTCGACCATACTTAAAGTTGAGTTTCAAAAAGTGTTATGATATTAACAAGTGTAAATCACATAAGTAACGAAGTGAAAAGTCTAAATATCGTTATTCCAAGAGACTCGGTTTGTTCATAAAAACTATGATTATTTACTGATTAAGGCTAAGAACTTTGAAATAATGAAAAATATTAATTTTAATAAGACAATTCTAAATTCTAGTAAATAATTAAATTGATGAAATTAGCTATGAGGTAGAGACTTCATCGGGGTTGGATTGCATTTTCCAAATCAATGTAAAAACATTAAAAAATATACTTCCAAATTTTTAACTCTAACAATTACACCACAAGCTACCAAGCCCTAATTTATTAGAAGCAAGTCTAAATCTTACTCGTAAAAATTCTAATGCCTTGGATATATTTACCAAACGTTTGCATTAAGTTCAAATGTTTAAAGTGACTAATTGATAAAACCCTATCTAAATAAAGTTTGCATTAAGTTCATATGTTTAAATTTTTACATAGTGTATTAGTTGTTCTCTCCTAATCAAGATTCTAAAACTTTTCCCAATAATTAGATACCATAAAATAAAAAAAAAATCAATAATCATGCAATTAAGAACAAGAACAAAACAAAAGATTAATGAAAAAGAAGTATAATGATACATTACTTCCAATCCCAATGATAAAGGAGTTAGTTACTCTTAGACATTCTAAGCAATAGAAAAGGGATAAATTATGAAAATAATGATGATGATGAGTGACTCCAGGCTCTAGAATGCGTCTTTGTCGTCTCTCTCTTTGATACCCCAAAATATTATTTTCTAATTCTATGACACATTCTATTTAGAGAGTTCCATAATGCACATGTCATTGAGCATGGAATTTGTACTTGAATGATAACATCCTTGACATACTATTCAATCTCATTAGATTTCCACTTATCAACATAATATTGCACAAATAAAATGCAAATATTTATCTTTTCTACAATTATCTAATAAAACCTTATTTATTTAAAAGCAACAATAAAAAAACCTATAAAAGATAAAAATAAACATAATAAAAAACTTGATAATGTCAATTATCAAAATACTTCAAACTTAAACTTTTTCATGTCCTCATAAAATATAAAACTATCAATAAAAAAAACTCAGGTCAACCTGTAAGAATAACTTAAGAGTAAATGACTTCTCAATCCAAATTATGCACTAGAAGAAAATTTCACTTGACACTCCAAAACTCAAGATAGAATGACATGATTCTTTATATCACTTCAATCCTCAAAATAGTATAAGAGATAATAACCATTATTACTTCATAATTAGAACATTATGAAATTACTTCATCAACTTTTGCCCATATAATTTGCACAATTTGCACATATGGTTAGATCAAAAGGTGTTTCATAGGTTGTAGTGAGGCTTGACTAGAAAAAATATTATTTTTTAGAAATTCAGAAACACCACTAAGCCGAAGAGAACAACTAAGTGTAAATAACTCAATTGGTAGCATGAAACGTGCTTAACAAATTAAAAAATGTAACATAGAACTATATTCATTCGTTTTTAATGTTTGAGAATCAAAATGTATCAAAATTTCAGACTTGGACGAATTCTAATTTCGGGTCATTGTTCACACTATAAGAAAATGTATCATTAGCAACCAATTTTAGTGACAAAAAGTTGTTAATGACTATAATGACCAATTTAGATACCAATTTACAAAATAAAAAATTATTTCTTACTAAAATAGTCATTATGATGAATAAAAAATTATAATAGGTCACTAAATTAATCATTAATTAATTAGAGACTAATTTAAAAATTAATTCTTTTGATAGCAAAAATCAAGGTATAGCTAAAGTTTAGTGACAATCTCCTTTGATAGTTAAAATCTTGGTAGCTAAATTTTATAAAACTAATTTAGAGACCAATTATAATTTTTCATTCATATTAGTGACTATTTTTGTAACCAATAAATTTTTATTTTGCTAATTGGTAACTAAATTGGTCACTATAGTAACTAACAATTTTTGGTAGTTACCAATGAGATATTTTTTGTAATGTTAAAGATTAAAAATAATTTAACACTGTTAATTAATTAGCATTTATTTTTATTTGTTGGAGTCATTGTTAACATTAAATATCTATTTTCTTATTTATATATATATATATATATATATATATATTATATTTAATTAATCTAATTATTAATTATATTGCAATTGTGATGAATGCATCCATTAAATAAATAAATACATGGGTGTATTGTAAACTGTAGAACATTAATTGCTACAAGTTATAGTTCTTAAATATTATTTAATGTTTTTATTAATTTATACTAATAAAGTGTGTATAATATTAACTGCACGGATTAAATACATTATCTCGTATATAATTAATGTATTTAATTATATATTACATTTAGTTAATATAATAATTAATATTATTGAAATTTTGATGAATGCACCCATTAGATAAATAAATGTATGTATAGTAAACGGTAGAATATTAATTGTTAATTGCTATATATATTTAATAAATCATAAATAATAATTTAATGAAAATAATAATTCATTTTAAAAGAAAATACTAAAATATTTAATTTTTTTGACCTACTTATTTCATCTATATATATGTGTGACATTCAAAGAGTTCTCAACCAAGTTATGAAATGGGCAGCAACAACCCTAGCAAAGATGAAGAGGACAAAAATAACAATGTATACTTTTTAAAGAATGATGATCCTAATCTCAAAATCAGATCAAGGAAATACCAAAGGTATTTGATTTCTAGTTAATCACACTCAACACACCTATCTTAGTTTTTACACATTTTTTTTATTCTTCTCTATAAGAATTTCAGCATTTATGTAAGTAGAGGACACCTATGTTATAGTTTTTACACATATTGTTTTTTATTCTTCTCCAAGAATTTCTGCATTTATGTAGAACCTAAGCAGAGGACGCCATTAAAGTTGAACTTTCAAGCAAAGCTACATCTTATAATTACTTTTGATAAACGAACTCTATAACCACACTACTCATTTGTCTATATCTTTTTTTTAACCTTTATGATCGCAGGCGTAACCTTCGGATTAAAGATTGAGGGTTGTTCCCTAATAAATGGTTAGTTCCTACTTCACTTCAAAGTTCAATGTATATTTTGATTTTTGCTTCTCTTCTTTTATATTACATCACAAACAAATAGTTTATATTAACCATCAACTTTGATTGCAGTTGCTAACAATTTCACATCTGCAATTTCATAATATATTTGTTGTCCCTTGATGAAAAGAAAAAAGGTAAGACTATTGTTGATTACTTAGTTAAAGTTCTTGATTTATCATTTCATAATATAAACCTTTTTCTTAATGTTTCTCATAACAGGTATCAGTGAGGTGCAATTAATTATGAAGACTTTGATGAATAATTCTCCGGTTGAATCTCACCATTACAAGGTAAATGAAGTAATGTATGATCTGATTTGATGGAATGTTATAATTGCTTATTCACCCACTAGATTCAATTTTTATAGCTACCTACCTATTTTTTCATGTTATTTAAGAGTATTTGTTGTTGATACTACTTTCTCTAATTGTATCAACCGCCTATTTAGTTGAAATATATTATTTATTCTGCATTTTGACACTAGTTTCTTGCTTTAAACCTTTGGTTGGTACAACTTTGAAATCTTTTATATTTTACAATATTTATTTTATTTTAAAAAAGTATATGTAAATTATTATTAATAATAATATTATTCTCGTACAGTATCTCAACATGCTTCAATATGTTTGTAGGAAAGATGAAGAATCCAGATGAGCAATATTTTGAATGTACAGGGATAAATTGAGGCTCTGGAAAAGCTTAATTACGGATTAAGCAGTCCATGAATCCTGATAATTTCTCATTATTTGAAAAATGTGATGAGATCACTAGAAATGGGTTGTGCAATTCAAAAGATATGATTGGGTGAAAAGAAAGATGAGAGGAGATTTTAACTTTATAACATCATTTGAGCTTTTTAATGTAATGTTTGTTTCTTTTTTTCGTAGTAATTATCATGTAACAAGAAAAAGAATTCACAAATAAAATGTAATTTCTTTTTTCAGTGCCAAAGGGTTGTAATTCGTTATAATACTTGTAATTCGATATTATTGGTGGATATTTTGTATAAAATCGTTTCTAAAATTCTATCCAATTGATTGAAGGTAGATAGTGTTTTAGTATCATGAGTTGCTTGGAATCATCAACAAGTGTAGAAATGAAGGAGTTAAAGCAGTTAAAAAGGGTATTAATTTCAACAGGTTTCTTTTTGGTGTCTTTGGATGTTTTCAGATTGCTTCTGTTCTTTCTTTTTGGTGTCTTCAAGAGTGTCCAAGTTGTCTAACACCCAATTCTGAATAATTTAAAAATATTAAAAAAAATATATAAATCTTTTAAAAACTAGAAATCAATGCTCCAACAACTTTGATCCATAACTTTTTTTTACTGTAAATGGAAATAATTCTTTTCATATTCATCCAAAAGAATCAAACATTTTACAAAATCAATTTTAAAAGTCATTTTCCAAAATCTATTTTCAAAATGATTTTCCAATTTTTTCTTCGTCTAGAACTATATAAATCCTAATTTTCTATTCTGAATAAAAACAGATGGGAACAAAGTCAATTCTTGTTAGAAAAAAAAATTAAAAACAGTTTTGTTTATTACGCATAGTCTTTTCTTATTCTTTTCCGGAAAAATTAAATATTTAAAAAAATTATATCCATTTTACATATTTAATTAAATGTATTGTTTTCACACACTACATTTAATTTTTATCTTGTTTTCATAGTTTTTTTAGAATATATTATAATGACAACTCTAAACCTCTAAATTTAAAATTGATATTTGTTCGATTCATGTCCCGTCGTAATTTAGGTTACCACTTTAATCAAGTAGTTAATGTTCATCATGATATCCATTTATGATATTGATATTGCATACCCATAAGACTTGATATTACATATAAATGGGTGTTTAATATGATTTTGAATTAAATTTCAACCATGGAAAACAATATTATTAAAATTTTGTAAGTTGACTTCTCTAGTTAATGTACACATTTATGTAAGAGGTTAAGATTTAAAACTACTTAAACATTTCCACACACTTATTTCTATTCATAGCTTCTTACACCACAACATCATACAAAAAGAAACAAAATACTATAAAACCATTGTCTCTTTTTCTTCTATCCGTCTTATCTTGATTTTGCTTAAGAGCAAGTATTCTTTGTTATGGCCTTTGTTAAACCTCAATACTTGTTTTTGGCTCTTTTGATTTTCTTTTGTCTTTCAAAACTTAGTTTTGCAAAGCAATCGAGGATAAATGGTTTGAAAATGAATGTTATTGATCGATGTTGGAGAAAAAATCCTGAGTGGTGGAGACACCAATGTCAACTAGCCACGTGTTCTGTGGGTTATGCTGGCAAGATGATAAACAACATTGGTAATGACCTCATTTATTATAAAGTTACTGACTCTAGTGATGATCCAATAAATCCCAAGCCCAACACGTTGAGGTATGGAACTTCTATTATTCAAGGTAAAGTGTGGATCACATTCCAAAAGGACATGCAAATTACTCTAGAGAAACCCCTTCTCATTAGTAGTTTCACCACCATCGATGGTCGAGGCGTTAACGTCCACATCGCTAATAATGCATGCTTAATGATCTTTAAGGTAATTAATACTTGCTAGTATTTAAGCTTGTGAGGATAATAAACATTAAGAAAATTATTTTCATGATTTACCAATACATATGCAACTTTGCTTATTTGATTACAGGCCACCAACATAATTATCCATGGCATTCGAGTTCACCATTGCCAACCTCAAGCCCCTGGGATTGTGATGGGGCCTGAAGGAAAGGTGATTCCTTTAGGTCATGTAGACGGAGATGCAATAAGACTGGTTACTGCTTCAAAAATTTGGATTGACCATAATACACTTTCTGATTGTCAAGATGGTTTGCTTGATGTAACTCGAGGTTCTACTGATGTGACTATCTCCAATAATTGGTTCAAAAACCAAGATAAGGTTATGCTTCTTGGACATGATGATGGATATGTGAGAGACAAGAATATGAAGGTTACAGTGGTGTACAATCATTTTGGACCTAATTGCAATCAACGTATGCCAAGGTAAATAAGTATTATTATACTAAGTAGTTAAAAAGACAAAAAGTAATAAGCAATTCTATTAGCTCTTATTAACAAACAATTAGTCTTCTAGAATTCGTCATGGATATGCACACGTAGCCAACAATTTTTATCAAGGATGGCTTCAATATGCCATTGGTGGAAGCATGGAACCAAGTCTTAAAAGTGAAGCTAACCTCTTTGTTGCACCAATGATAGGAAATAAGGAGGTAATCAATTTTAAAAAAATTTCTTGAAGTATTTGATATCCAACTAATTACCAATCACTTAAGTGGATATAATATATAGATTTTATTATTTCTAATTATTTATTATGTGTAGGTGACATGGAGAAAGAGTAGTGATAAAAGTGGAGGTACATGGAACTTTCATTCGATAAGGGATATTTTTGAGAATGGAGCTTCCTTCAATATAACAAAAGAAGGAGATGTGAAAAAAACCGAATTATACTAAAGAACAAACTTTTAAAGTTTTTGATGCCAAATTCGTGAGATTGTTGACACGTTCATCTGGTGTGTTACGATACAAATAAAATTCTGTATACCGATTAACAAAAATATAAGAGGTTGTCTTTTGAATATTTTGCATTCTTATCATTTAGACTATGCAAGTGAGGAGATTTTAATTTTTCTCCAATTGTATTAAAATTGAATTGTGCTTTTAATTAAAATTCTAAACCTTGTAAATTTACTATATAAGTATTATTAATATATTGGACTATATGATAAAAATCTTGAAAGATGCTTTATACTCAAATTTTTATCGAAGTTGTTTAGGGATTTATAATAAGTAGTTTTTTCCTTATATTTTAGAGATAGACAATACTATTGCAATTTGTAATATGTAAGACTACATTTACGTCTTAAAGTTTTATTTTGATAAAAGTCATAGTTAAATATTAATTTCACATAAATAAATTAAGGGTGTTTGCGGGCTAGGTTGGATAAAATTTGAGCAAATCCATTGCACAACTCATTAGAAAAAGTTAAATATGATTTTAGTATCTAAACTTTGACGTGAAATTGAAACTCGTCTCTATCCAAAATTTTGATACATTTTGGTCTCCAAATTTAAATATAGATAAATATAATTCATTTAACTCAATTACGTTAAATTTTTTTGACGTGTCAAATACTTTTATGTCATCAATTGAGTTGTTCATACTCTTATGTTCCATTTCAAGTTCAGTTGTGAAACGTGTTTGACAAAGAAAAATTAACATGATTGGGTTAAAATGATTAAATTTATTCACTTTTAAAGTTTAAAGACCAGAATATAATAAAATTTCATACAAAAACAAATTCTAATTGCGCTTCAAAATTAATCTAAAAATTAAAGTTTACAATTTTGGTAAAAAAAAAATTGTATGATAATAAAACCTAAGTCATCTAAGTTGGCCCACATGCTAGCTCTTCCATAAAACTTTCTGAACTATTTTGAATTGTGGGACTTTTTCTTTTTTGAATGTGCTTTTACTTTCTTTTTACCTTAACCCACGTAGACCAAAGCAAAGTCCAGGTCTAGGAATCACAAAAGAAAAACAGTCCCCAGGAATCATAGAAGAAAAGGCCGTCATTTAAGTTTAGGTATTAGGTAAAGACACCTACATTATAATATTCTTTGAGTTATATACTAAGTAAAGACACCTCACTTCAATAATTTATTCTTGTATGTGTTATTTGTGTAGTGATGTGCTATAATTGTATTATGTCCATGAGAAAATAAAAATAAAAGTATTGTACCAACATCTCAAAGATAAAAAAAAAATGTATTTACATATATTTTTATATGTGAATATTTTGAAATAATAAATGCTTTATACAAACCCTCTTCCTATTTAGTTTAAAGTAAATAGATAGTTTTACGAAGATGTTGCAATTTATATGAAAACTAAAAAAAAATTATGTTTTATAGATAGAGTTAAATATATTTTTAGTCCTTAAACTTTGACTCAAAATTGAAATTCATTCATATATAAAACTTTGATGCAGTCCCTAAACTTTAAAAATAAATGCATGTAATACTTTTAACCCAATTACGTTCATTGTTTTTTTATTTGTCAAATGTGTTTCCCAACTTACATTGAAGTGGGAACCTACGGTATAAATTACTTAAGTACTAGAATGAAACACATTTGACACGTCAAAAAATTTAATATAATTGGGTGATCACTCATAATCAGCCTATTATAAAACCACTTCATCAACTTTTGTCCATAATTTAATTTACACAATTCACACATTGGTTAGATTAAAAGGTCTTTCATAGGTTATAATGACACTTGGCTAGAAGAAATATGTTCTTCTAGGAATTCAAAAACACCAGCAAACCGAAGAGAACAACTAAATGTAAATAACTCAAATGCTAGCACGAAATACATTTGACACGTTAAAAAAAATTAACGTAAAAGAACTATTCCATTCATTTTTAATATTTGAAAACCAAAATGTATCAAAGTTTCAGTCATAAACAAATTTCAATTTTACATCAAAGTTCAGAGACTAAAACTATATTTAATTCATTTAAAGTCGTACTCATATGCAACACAAATTTTACACTATTAATTAATTAGAATCTATTTTTATTTGTTTTTTTTTATCAACAAGTATATATATGTATGTATTTTGGAACACTAGGGATGCTCCAACCCATATACAAATATAAAAGTTTTCATAATATAGTGTACCTACAATCAACAAAGATGATAGGTGCATTTATAAGCCAACAAATCCTAACTTATATTCATCCATCAGGACAGTCCAACTGTAAATATGAACACCTTATATAGCAAGGTTGAGTCTAATTGTCGTATGACCAATGTAATGTATCATGTCTTGATAGTCCACCTCATATCTTTATAGGATTTCTGTGTAAAGTTTCTTCACAAAATAATCTGCATAATTATACCTTGCTTCTGTCAACGAGTGTCTACAACTATGTTTTAGTTCTCGTAGGTGTCTATGTATGCATTGGTCTATCAACACTCTTCGTTAGATAATGTCCACCATAACTGATTACCAATGTCTTTAATCTGTATTTTCTTATATGCTTATCGCACTGCTCAACCATTAGTTTTACCTCGAAGGGAAACACAAAATTTTAGCAAAAAAGTCGTATTTGAGTTGTATTTTTTTGTTATTAAATATCTATTTTCTTTATATATATATATATATATATATATATATATATACTACACTTAATTGATATAATCATTAATATTATTTTAATTGTAATGAATAACTACATGAAAATTTTTGATTAATGACAAATTTTAGTGACAAAAAATAATTAGTTATTATAGTGACCAATTTAGATATCAATTTATAAACTAAATATTATTGATAACTAAGGTAGTTTTAAAAAATTTATAATTCATCTCTATTGATAACTAAAATAGTTTCTATTATGAATTGGTCTCTAAATTGGTCATTAATATTAGGTACTTAGGTTTTGGCTACCAACATAATTAATTTCTAAATTAGTCTCTAATCAAGAAATTGGTTTCTATATTAGTCTCTAAACATATTTTTTTGTCATGAAATTTGTCATTGAAAGTTTTCTTTTAGTGAATCCACCAAATAAATAAATAAATGAGTGTATTGTAAACTGTAGAATATTAATTGCTATATGTTATAGTTCTTAAATATTATTTAATGTTTGTATTAATTTATATTAATAAAGTGTGTATAATATTAACTTCACGGATTAAATACATTATCTCATATATAATTAATGTATTTAATTATATATTACATTTAATTAAATATAGTAATGAATATTATTGAAAATGTGATGAATGCACCCATTAGATATATAAATGCATATGTATATAAACAGTAGAATTATTAATTGTTAATTGTGTTATGCATCATATAAATCATAAATAATAATTTAATGAAAATAATAATTCATTTTAAAAGAAATTACTAAAATATTTAATTTTTTTTGACCTACTTATTTAATCTATATATATGTGACATTCAAAGAGTTCTCAGTCAAGTTATAAAATGGGCAGCGACAACCTAAGCAAAGATGAAGAGGACAAAGACAACAATGTATACTTTTTAAAGAATGATGATCCTTATCTCATAATCAGATCAAGGAAATACCAAAGGTATTTGATCTCTAGTTAATCACACTCAACACACCTATGTTTTTACACATTTTTTTTATTTTTCTCTACAGGAATTTCTGCATTTAAGTAGAACCTAAATTGAACTTTAAAGCAACGCTACTTCTTATAATATATTTTGATTAACGAACTCTATAACCACACTACTGATTTTTCTATATCCTTTTTTAAATCAGTAGAAACCTTTTATGATCGCAGGAATGATCTTCGGATAAAAGGGTGAGGATTATTCCCCAATAAATGGTTATAATTCCTACTTCACTTCGAAGTTGTATATTTAGATTTTTTCCATATGAGATAGTTAGGTTTTTTTCTTCACTTCTTTGATATTACATCATGTTACGTAAATGTATGCATGTTGATAAAAAAAAAAAGTTTGGCAAGAGTACCAAATCATAAAAATCATAAAAATAATATAATGCACAAGTTTAAATATCTTATTCCACAAAGACTAATGTGATTTAAATTTAATAAAATTTTTATTAATAAAGGTACATAGAACAAAACATGTTTCGATGAGATTAAAAAATAAATAAATGTAACTAATAACATAAATTGACACAATGAAAATAAATAACTTGATTAAGAAAATATAAGATAAAAACTTTACTAGGATTGGGTTTCACAATTCCATTCAAAGTAAAATTAACAAACTCTATGTCTAGTAATTTTTACTATTACATTAGCATGTGAAATTAATAATTGTTTTATCCTATTCAGGTTTCTCAAACTATCTTTCAAATCAGTCGGTACTCCCACATATGCACCATATCTAGAACCTGCAATTAAAGATCATAATCTGGATTTCCAAACTATCTTTTGGATCAAAATGGACTCCCGCATATGCAAAATTCATAGACTGTGCAGCTCAAACAAGAATAAAATGAGAGATTGTGGAAAAATATTATATTAAATGAAGAATTCACAGAGAATTAGGAATACATCATACTCAATCCTCGTTCATGAATGAGGGAGTTAGCTATCCCTAAACATACTAAATACTTGACTGATGATGAAATTGAATGTTTCCAACCTTCAGAATGTCCTTCTACTGACAAAAGGACAAGTTTCTTTCTCTCTAAGTGTGTCTTTTTGACCTTGTCAGATGCTCAATTCATAGATTTTTCGAAACTAGGAGTTCACTGGACGAAAACAACAAGATTTGTTGGACGAATGGCTCGAATCAGATTTGTGCTTACACTCTGTACTAGATTTTGTACTGAAATTCCTTGTTCTATTTATCTTCTTAATTTTCTGAAACACCATGAGTAAGCAACTGGATAATTGATATTGTTGATAATCTTTTGATTAGTCAATATTCTATTTATTCTGTTTATAATTTTTTCAAATCTCTAAAATTTTCACTTATTTGTAGAATATATCTCCATCATTTATCTTTTTCACTGAATAAAACCTGAAATATCCATTAAAATTCAAAAATAAAATAACAATTAAACATAAAAATAAATAAAATAAAAATATAGTAATGTCAATTATCACATGAAAACAATAGTTTATATTAACCACGTACTTTTGATCGTAGTTGCTGAAAATTTTACATCTGCAATTTTCTTAATTCGACATAAGGGTAAGACTATTGTTGATTACTTACTTAAAGTCCTAAATTTATTATTTCATAATATGAACCTTTTTCTTAATGTTTCTCAAGACAGGTATCAATGAGGTGTAACTAATTATGAAGGCTTTGATGAATTATTGAATTTAACTTCACCATTACAAGGTAAATGAAGTAATGTATGATCTGATTTCTTGTGTAATGTTATAATTGCTTATTATTGACCCAAAAGATTCAATTTTTATATCTACCTATTTCTTCATGTTATTTAAGAGTATTTGCTGTTGATACTACTTTTTCCAATTGTATGAACCGCCTATTTAATTGAAATATATTATTTATTCTGCATTTTGACAATAGTTCCTTGCTTTAAACCTTTGGTTGGTACATCTTTTGAAATCTTTTATATTTTACAATATTTATTTTATTTTTAAAAATTATATGTAAATTATTATTATTTATATTATCTCAACATGCTCTAATATGTATAGGAAGGATGAAGAATCCAGATGAGCAATATGTTCAATGTATAGAGAGAAATTCAGGATGCTCTTGAAAAGCTTAATGACTAATTTCACATTATCTGAAAAAATGTGATGAGATCGCAAGAAATGGGTTGTGCAATTCAAAAGATATGATTGGGTGAAAAGAAAGATGAAGGAGATTCCAACTTTACAACATTATTTTAGCTTTTTCATGTAATGTTACTTTTTTTTTTTCCTTAGTAATTATCATGTAAGAAGAAAAAAGAAGTCAGAAATAAAATTTAATTTATACTTTTACTCCTGTTAAGTGTATTTTTAACTTTTCAGGTAAATATCAATAATAAGATTAGTTTATAGTAAAACTCTTTTTTAATGCCGAAGGTTTGCAATGCGTTATCTATGACTTTAAAACTTGATATGGATAACAATATTTACTTAGATGAATATAGATCGATATTATTGGTGGGAAGTTTGTATAAAATCATTTATAAAATTTTATCCAAGTGATTGAAGGTAGTACTCCCAAATATAATTCATATAACACAAAATATTTTGGAAATGCATGTAATTGTTAAATAAGGAAAGCTAATTTGAGTTGTAATTGAGTTCTTGATTCGAGTATGAAAGTAGTTGATGTTGAAATTGAAGTTAATGTAATCGGATGGCATAAGTGACACTCCCTGGTTTCCAAAACATGTTTTAACTTAATTTAAATTTCTTACTTGTTTATAATTATTGTTCACAAATGTTATATAAATTTTAGTGTTTTAGTCCAAGAACATGTTAAATTATTATGAGTGGATGAATGGGTTTGGCTAAGGAATAATATGTTAGAACTATGACTAGGATTATTTTGTTTATTACATTATTTTGTTAATAAAAAGAAAGTATTAAGGAGAAATTTAAATGGATAAAAGTCATGAATGAGCAAATGAAGTCAAGTTTTTTTTTTTTTATCCACAAGAATAGATATATTAATAGGAACAATAGGTTGGATCAACCCAAATAAAAAAAATAGAGGAAAGAAAAAGAAAAAAAATAAAAAGTAAAAAACAAATCTAAATCATATATTTTTCTCTCCCATAATTATTGTCCACCCAATTGTTAAAAAAAAAACATAACCAAAAAGTGAGACTTGAGACATGAATTTGATTTGTCACTCTTGTTGCCAGTTTGGATCATGCATAGAATCATAATAAGAAAAAAATCACACACTAGGATAGATTCCATAACCAGAAAAAGAAAACAAGTCATCCGAACAAAATTATTCCTACTATCTTGATAGGCTCTTATCAGGCAAAAACCAAAAAAGACTTATGCAACACAATACCATATACATATAGAATATCATTTTGAATCCATTTTAAACAGAGAACATTACATTGACGTCTCCACTCCATCTGATAATATAACAATCTACTAATACAAGGGATAAGAAACGAGACGAGTCCACCACCAACCTAAATTGAAGAGCCTAATATTTGTTAAAGGCATAAAGATTGTAAACACATGATTAGGCACAAACACCAATCAGAGTATGAAAAAAATGCTTTAGAATTTGTATACACTATCCAAGACCATGATTTAAGTTAAGCTAGATTGAACATTTCGTCAGCATCAATCCTTGCATTTCTAAAAATGATATTGTTTCTTTGATTCCAAATGCACCATATATAATGACCACCCACATATACTGTCACAAATTTGTTGCAATTTTTATTTATACCTTAGAGTTCAAACTGAATGAAGCGTGAAATTACTATATTATGATGTACAAGTGATAATCACACATCTTCCAAACATGTGCAGCCAGCCACCTTACACTCAAAGAATAAATGACTAACAGATTTTACATTAATTCAACACATCACACAAGTATTGTTACTCAAATGCGCATCCTTCTCTATAAATTATCATATGCTGTAGTTATATATGTGGATTTTGGGTTGGTCAATTGTAAATGAATGTTCAAACACAAGGATGGAACTTCAAGAATTGATAAATGAATATTTAACTTTGAGTTTGTTAAGATTACATTTCTATCTACAGACTTAGAAGAGATAATCTACATAAAATAACCAAAAGGATTTAAGGAAGGAGACGAAGGATTATATATGTAAGCTAAAAAGAATTACATAGCTTCTTTTATATTTTAGAGTATACATTACTAATTATTTATAATACATATTTATATTGCAGGTTCAGAGAGTGTACCAACTAATACAACAAATTCCCGATAAAAGAAAAAACTAATACAACAAATTGTGCTTTAAGAACCATTTGTAGTACTTCATGACACCTTTTGTTAGTTTATCTTAATCAATATTGTATTTGAATTTTAATTTTAATATGTATATTTGTTATACTTTGATAAAATTTTAGTTATTTATATTTAACTTGTTAATTAGATAAGTGTTATATTTATTTTTGTATAATCAAATATAGATAAATAAATACAGTAAATATAAATAATTGTGGTTGAAAAAATATATATGAATGCATAAATGATAGATCAATAAAAAAAATATTATTAGTAATTTAAAAATGTATGATACTTTATGATAATTTACGAAAATTGTGAAACTAATAACATTGGATGTTCTAAAATCCATAAGGTTTCAAATGTCAATATTTAACAAGAGTTTTATACTGACAATAGTTTTCTAAAATTCGTACAAACCCTATTGAATATGTTTCCTAGGGATGATTTAGCGGAAGATATCAAAATCCTGAGTAAATAATTTAGTGAAGGTTTTAATTATGAGTAATTTAAAAACAGACCTATGTTAATTTTTTTAATGTGACAAGTAAATATAAATAAAAAGAAAAGTACAATAACAACGTCTCAAAGATAAAAAAAATTGTATTTAGAAATGTGAATATTTTGAAATACCGAATGCTTTGTACAAATCCTCTTTCTATTTAGTTTAAAGTAAATAGATAGTTTTGTGAAGATGTTACAGTTTATATAAAAAGTATTTTTTTTTTGTGTTTTATAAATATAATATATAATTAAAATAAAAATATTATTAAATATAATATTTATAAAAATTAATTCTTTAAAAAAAACTATGCTTATTAAATATATGACTATATATATAATGTTATTTAATAAGATATAATTGTTTAAAACACGCACATATGCATTTAATCATTAAATGATAGTATTTATTCATTTTATTGAATTCAATATATAGTTAATTCAACACAAAGTTTATTAATAATATTATTTATTATATTATTAATTATGATATAACGTTAAAAGCCTGTGAGATTTATTTATGCATTATTTAGCAGAAATACAATAATATTAATCATTATATTTATTACAGTTAATATATAATTAATATCGTAAATAGTTATAAATATTATGATATACGAGCGTAACTGAGTACCATCTTAAATATATATCATATTAACATATATATATATATATATATATATATATATATATATATATATATATATATATATATATATATATATATATATATATATATATATATATATAATCCTTGTTACATAAATATAGTTATATCGTGTAAAAGTTTAGGAAGATTAATACCGAAAATATCACTAAAAATGCAAAAAACAAAATGATGTTTTTTGAAAATGTTACTATAAAGTAAGAAACAAATGTTCTTATATTTAAAATAGGAAAAATTACATTATGTTATATCAAACATGATTTGAAAGTTCTATCAATAAAATTTTATTTGTTAAATATGGTTATAAATTTTGATATTTCAACTAATAATATAATTATCATATAAAGACATGGAAGTCTTAGTTTTGTTTAATTCTTATAACAAAAAATTCATTGGTTAGATATTATTGTGAATTTTAATATTTCATTTATACTAAAACTTCAAAATTTAATAATAATATGTCATCATCAAATAATGAAAATATACAAATAAAATAAGAGAAAAAAATACAAATATAAGAAGCGAAAAGAAATATAAATTTTTAATTTATTTTAACATTAATTAATTTTTTATTTTAACATTAATTTAGTTTAGATCTATATAAAGGGTACACTCAGAGTTTTCAATCAACCTATTATCTCTTTCACCAAAAACAAAACATTTATAGAACCATCTTTAGAGCTTAAGAAATGGCCACCAGCATAGACAAAGAAGAAGACGAAGAAGAAGATAATGTGAGTACAATACATATTCATCCCATATCAAATCAAAGAAGTACCAAAGGTACCATATTCTACTATTCATAACTTTTACTACTTTATATATAAAAACATTTTTAAAACTTACACAAACAACTTTAAAATCTTATATGTTTTATAATATTTATTTAACTTTTGAAAGTATTTGTAATTTATGATTATGTTAGTATATGTAATAATGATGTAATTTGGTTATGTTTGTAGGAAAAACGAGAAGAACATGTTGGTTCATCAAGTTAATTTAGAAAGACTAATTGGATTACGCAAGGGTATTTAAGGAGAAGTTGGTACATTATTTTTATCCGTAAAAACACATATATTAATAAGAGATAATTGAGTTATCTCATTCCATATACAACAACAATAAAAATGCTATGATTTTCCTTTATCATTCTTCACATAGAGTAGTATCTCATCATTATCACAAAAGTTTAGAAACGAATATTATAACGATATATACACCCAAACAAGAAATAGACCTTCATGGTTATGATTTGAATATAAAGCTTAAACATCTGTCCCTAATAACATCATTTACTCTGCAAAAGATGAAGCCACAAAGACATGCAAAGGCAATGCAAAGAGCTAATTCCACAAGACTTTTTATAAGAACCAAACCAAGACTACAAAATAATAGTTAATGGAGTCTAAGAACATGAATACCAGAGTGTACAAATAATACCATCTCTAGCCATTGGTAGCATATATTAAGCACAAAAACTATATCATGGTGAGCCAAAAGTGAAAAATTACCTCAAAATTGAAACTTGTAGATTGAGAGAAGACATGTAATTGGACTCAAATATCGATCAGAATAAGGAAATGTTGCTGGTGGATACTTATTGGTGATCTAAGCCCATGTTTTAATTTGAGGCAACATAAAAATTTCTTCCATGTCTATTATTGCATTTTTAAAGATAATACCATATTTCTATGTATCATTTTAACTTTTCAATGTAATATTATTTAGTATTCTTTCTATCCTACAAGTTATAAAGAAAGGAAAATCTCAAACTAAATGTAATTTCTATTTTTAATTGTCATTTTAACTTTTCAATGTATTATCATATAAGAGGAGGAATAGTAAATCAATTGGTGTTGTTGCATGTTCTCGTGGTAATTGATTCTCAAGTCAAAGAGTTTCTCGTTAAGAAGAAAGCTAAAGTTACAAACATGAAAGCTCAATGTATGCTTTATTATTTTCTTTTCAATTTGATTTAAGATTGTCTTCAAATTTTCTTATCTTCCAATTCTAAATTGATTACCTGAACTTTGCAGATTTTGTATGGTGTATTTGATTTCGTACTGATATAAGAACAACAACTTTTGTATTAACCACTCCTTCCCGAACTAGGGTTTTGATCCATACTTGACCATTGTCTTTTTTCATATGAATTGGACTAGTCAATATATTCCGTTATTATAATTTTTTGCCGATAAAATTTTTTTGTACAGTTTTAATATCAAAACAACATTAAAAAAAATCATAAATGGACAGTTTAAGAAGTAAATCAGAACAATAACATAACCAATAACATGTTTTTGGTTTAGCTTCACCTTACACAAATCAATTCATATTTTCCTAATGTCTCCTCATCCTCCATCCTCCAGAGGTGCTTCTAAACCTGCAACTACCTTTGTTTCCACCGAATAGGTGATCATCACAACAAAAAAAACAACACAAGACAGAAACATAGAAGGATAAGCTAATTTACAAAAAGAGTATCTTACATAAAACATATAATTTAAAAATTAAAGCTATAAAAGACTAAAGTAACGTTGCCATAGAATCTACTCATGGAATTACTAAATTGACTCATGTCTCCTCATCCTCCAGAGGTGCCTCTAAACCTGCAACTACCTTTGCTCCCACCGAATAGGTGATCATCACAAAAGAAAGAAAAACAACACAAGACAGAAACATAGAAGGGTAAGCTAATTTACAAAAAGAGTATCTTACATAAAACATATAATTTAAAAAATAAAGCTATAAAACACCAAAGTAACGTTGCCACAGAATCTACTCATGGAATTACGCCAAACACGACATCATGGAATCTACTCATGAGATTCATAGAATTACGCCAAACATGCTGCCATGGAATCTACTCATGAGACCCATGGAATTACGCCAAACACACATTCTTAGATAAACATTATTCAACATGAAATTCCTAAGACATAACAATCACTCATGTCTTCGTTCATGATATTCTCATATAATCTTAATTCATCACATTCAATTAAAATCTCATATACCAAATCATTTATTCATAAAAGTTACAGAGCTTCTAAAATAGATCAATCAACATTTACTCAGGTTTTTATCCACTCACTCAACGAACACATCTTCTCGTTGAGCTAAAAGTACATTCTCAACTAGCGACAGACTGATCGCCCAACGAGTTTATCACTGGATCTTCATGGCAAGTATTTTTCCAAATAATTCATGTAGGGAGTATTTCCTCGCCTAACGAATTAAAAGTCATTGAACCCCTGACTTGAAACTCGCCCATCGAGTAAATGCTCACCCATCGGGTGTGCATAATTTTGCAGAATCAGATTTCTGCAGTCCCAAGGGCACTTCTAAACAATCCCTGAACCTTCACAAATGTCAAGCAAGCGTAGATCAAACTCAAGTCTACCACAAACATCAACAATCTTATACAAACAGATTTCAACCACATACCATAATTTCACATCTCTCATATCATATCACAATTCAGATACAACCACAAATTCTCAGTACAATCATACAATATTTTAGAATTTCATCATACAACTCAATTCATGTAAATTCAAGGATTTATCCCCCAATTCAACAAGTAAAATTCATCACACAAATCAATCATGCCAGTGAATCACAATACAACAAGGTAACAAACAATTTCAAACATATACATAACTTAAAATAGGGCAATTAGTTCCCTTACCTGGTATCCTGCTTATAAATGTAAAACGCCTCTAACTCCACATGATGCTCTATCTACACATAGAAACATCACAAGAACGATCAGGACATATCATTATGATCACTGGTTAGCAAAGACTCATACTGATAATTAAAACGACGCATGCAAGCGGGAGATGGCTTACATGTAACAGAAAATAGAAATAGACCAAAAAGAGAGCGTAAACTCAACTTACGCAAATGGAGAAACAGATCGGTCCAAATGGAAGAGCTCACCAATAGGATCAATCCTACGTTCTAAGTTCTTCAATTAGATGACCAAAAAAAATAGAATTCTTAGAGAGAAGTTAGAGAACTCTATTATCACTTCTAAAATATCATTTTCTAGGATTTTACATAATTAATATAATCATTAACTATATTTTAATCATCGACAGAACATAGCTTTGAAAAAGGAGAGCCACGGCTCCCCCAACATTTTTTTATTTTCTATATATTTTTAAAAAATATATTTATATATTATTATTTTATTTATGTTAATTTAGTTTTAAAAACTCTTTTTAAATTTAAAAATCATGTTTTCTCTCTCTCTCTCTCTATTATAATTTTTTTTACTTCTTTATTTGATTTTTCTCTTTTTCGTGCCTTCATCTTTTTCTCTCCTTTTATTTTCTTCTCAATTTTCATCATCAATTTTTTATTATTTTCAAAATCAAATTGCACTATGAACAAATGAGAAGTTAAGGAACATTTTAGACCGAACAATTTCTTCTTTTGAGTTAGTTCATTTTTTACCTCTTTTTTTGTAAGTGTAAGACCCGGGAAAATTAAATAGTTATTTAATTAATTATTTAATTAGGACGGGTAATGAGAATATTTAAAGTAATAAATGTGGAGAACTATGACGTGGAAAAGTACTAACTTAAATGGTTGAGAGTACTTTGGTTGTGTGTGAGGACTTGGGTTCGAGTCCTATGTGTGTCATTTGGATGCTATTAAATTATGCATTTTTAGGTAATTATGTATTGAATGCGTGGTGTTATGATAAACTCTTAGAATTGTGAGAATTATCATGAAATATGAATTGGTTGAATGGTTTGGCCTTGGTGTGGTATGTGCAGGAGTGTGGGTTCAAACCTTGGTGAGAACTAAATAATTCCTTTTTGCTAAATTTTTCTTGTGCATGAATGTGGAAGGGTTAGAAACTTAGCAGCCAAGGGAGGGGTAACCTAAGGGCTGGAAAACAGAGAGTTAATTAAGCATTTGGTTAGCCTTTGTATCATTTTTATTTAAAATTCGTGTAAGCCACTAAAGGAGCAATTAAGGGAGAGAGATAGTGAGAGGAAGGGTTAAAAGAGAAGAAAATAGCATTGAGGGTTCGTGGTACTCATAAGCAAAGGCTTTTCCCGAGAATTGGGACTGATAAAGTAAGGTAGTGAGGCTGAAAACGCAAAGGTTGGAGTGGAAAGCAAGGACTAGGGAGGTTTGGTGAAGGGATAAGCACACCTACTCGAATTTAGCAAGGAATCCAGGTTAGGGGAGTTGCTTGTTGTGTTTTATTTCGTGTTTGATTGGTTATGTGTTGTTTTGTAAGAATGCATGAGTTTCCCTTTCTCTCGGACGCTGTTCCACGAAAAATTCTGGGAATCTGCCCAGAAACCGCCTGGCGGCACCTGCATGCCCGCCAGGCGACACATCAGTTTGACCTAAATGTGTTGTTTCTGCTATGAACTGCCTGGCGGTGGGATTGAGCCGCCAGGCGATGTACGCTGTATTGACATTGTTTGATTGAACTATGTTGTATGTTGTTTTGTGTTGATTGCAATTAATGGCTATAGTTGCAAGGTTGTAAAAGACCCTGATGTTTCTGGTATTGGCACACGTTAAATTGTCATTGGTGTAGGAATCATGGGATAAAGGAGGGAATTCGCTGATTATTGAATTGGGTGTGTAATGCTGTGTCTTGAAACCTAATGGGATGTGATGAGTGATATGAGGGAAAGCGGGTGTAATAAAATTATGTGAAACTGATGATCATTGTTAGAAGCAAAAGCGGAAATCAGATTCTGGAATTTTGGTGTTGAGCGCGTGTGCAGAAATCTGGGTATGATACCCATGATCTGATGCACCGCCTGGCGGTGGATGATTGGCCGCCAGGCGACAGTGTCCTATCAGAGTGGTGTGAGAAATCTAGAGTGCGTTGGGTGGAAAATAAAACATGAGAGAAGTATAAAGGAAATGTAGGGTAGGTTGATGATCGAATAGGGGAAAATGTGAGCAAGGGTGGGGATTAGGAAATGTTAGGTATTGGAATGTTAGTCAAGGATGAAGGGAAGATGGAAGAAGGCAAAAAGAGGGAAGGAGCATATGATTTGGGTATGAGAGAAGTAAGGGACTGGGGAGTTGACAAGAGCATGCGGTATATTTAGGGGTGTGATGAAAGGTAATTGTAATGCTAGCAGTTTCCTAGGATGGATGAAGTGGTTATTTTATGTTTAAGATCTTGTTAAATTAAAGAGGACTTAAGTGAGTGGATTGATAGGGGTAAAAGCACATGTATTTGGTACATATGATTAGTTGTAAATTCACCTACGCGAGGGCTTGATATTGGGGTTCTCCTGTGAACTTTGTGAGTGAGTTAAATGGTAGATTGGATTAACGGGGTGTCATAAACCAGAAAAGTACTGTTCTGGTATGGTGCCTGGCGGTACACTGATACCCGCCAGGCGATGGATTTAACAGGAGAGTGCGCTATACTGAGGTGCGCCTGGCGGCACGTCGAGCTCCGCCAGGCGGTGACGAGGAAACAGTGGGTCTGGGAGGACGCTGGCGCCTGGCGGTGAGTGAATACCGCCAGACGGTCTGGAACTGTTTTGCCTGGCGGCGTGTGGGCTGGGCCAGGCGGAAATACTGTTGTTCTTTGCTTTTCTGGTGTGTTGTTTTAACTGACAATGATGCTTTGCTTGGATCGGGAGATGATGTGCCATGAGCGGGTAGGTTCATGGATGGTGTTTGACATGTGATGGTATGAACGGGGATGTTCATATCCAGTTACTCTCACGTGGGGATACGAGCGAGGTAGGTTCGTATGTTTCGTGCTCACGTTGAGAGATGCCACGTGCGGGGAGGTACGGGGGCTGGTGGATCACATGTGTTGGACTACGGGCGGGCAGGTCCGTAGAGTAGGACTACGAGCGGGGAGGTTCGTAAAGTAGGACTACGAGCGGGGAGGTTCGTAGAGGCAGGACCACGAGCGGGCAGGTTCGTGTGAGCATCAGATTCCCGAGTCCAAGGCTAACCAATTGTATGATTTGAAGACTGATAAGTCTTGGGGTTAAGGTCTTGGCCAAGAATTATATATAATGAATAAAATGGGTATATGATTTATCTTGTGTTTTATATGCTTGTTATTTTATTTTCTCAGCTCACCCTTTTTATTTGTGTATGGCGATGATCGTGTAATTCGTTACACGGGAGCAGATGTTGATACAGGTGGTGCTGAGGATGTTCAGATGGCGGAGTGAGGGCTAGCTTGGGATTAGAGCTAGGATTTTCTCCTACATGTATTATTTTAAGTTTTTATTATGCACACGAATAATGGGAACTTGTAACCATTGACTAATTATGATATAAGTTTTGGCGCGCGTTTTCATGAAATTAAATATTCCCGCGTTGGAATTTTTATCGAGACGACTACTAATATAATTATTTTCTTTTATTATTTATTTTTAAGTAATATTCCCTAGGGATGTTACAGTAAGCAATATGTTTTCTTCTTATATGTGACTTTTCTACGCTCTAAACATATCTCTATCTGTTAGAGATCATAAAATCATGCTCTAATTGTTGAGCAAACTCTTCTTTGTATAGATAGAACTATTTTACGCTTTGAAGTTGTGTAAGGGGAGGTAAGGGAAGGTAATCATTTAGAAGTTATTATTTTTCTTAGAATATTGAGTTTTGGTTTTAAGATTTAATTTGGGATATTAATAATTTAATATTTTTCTAAATAGGTGAGAGGTGACAAACTTATATTAGAAAAATTATGATAAAGAGTAAAATAATTGATTCTTTTTGGCTTGTGATAAGATAAAAAAAAATGCATCTATGTCATATAAACTTGAGAAACTTCATGAGAATCCAAAAATTAAAGAAAATGAAAAACAACTCCCTTAGGTTCCTAAAATTATATATAAAAAATTTGAAAATCTTTAAAACGTGATCCGAGGAAGGTAACTTTGCTTTTTGTTTTTTAAATATATTATTGTTGATGATAAAATTTATGTTATTGTTTCATATATATTATTGTCATATTTTTTGGATTCTATTTTCATGAGTGTTTGCTTTGAATAGAGAAAATGATTTTTTTTTTAATTAGAAAAAATAATTTATATATAATAAATATAATCTCACTTCTCTAAAATTTTTATTCAAGTTCCATCACTAATTACAATTATGATGAATGCACCCATGAAATAAATAAATAAATGGTTGTATTGTAAATTGTAGAATATTAATTGCTACATGTTAAAGTTCTTAAATATTATTTAATGTCTGTATTAATTTATACTAATAAAGTTTGTATAATATTAACTGCTCGGATTAAATACATTATCTCATATATAATTAATGTATTTAATTATATGTTACATTTAATTAATATAATAATTAATATTATTGAAATTGTGATGAATGCACCCATTAGATAAATAAATGTATGTATAGTAAACGGTAGAATATTAATTGTTAATTGCTATATACATTTAATAAATCATAAATAATAATTTAATGAAAATAATAATTCATTTTAAAAGAAAATA
Source organism: Vigna unguiculata (assembly GCF_004118075.2). NCBI lineage: Eukaryota > Viridiplantae > Streptophyta > Magnoliopsida > Fabales > Fabaceae > Vigna > Vigna unguiculata. The sequence continues at coordinate 35,114,192 of NC_040282.1, forward strand.
CTAAAATATTTAAATTTTTTTGACCTACTTATTTCATCTATATATATGTGACATTCAGAGAGTTCTCAGCCAAGTTATCAAATGGGCAGCAACAACCTAAGCAAAGATGAAGAGGACAAGGACAACAATGTATACTTTTTGAAGAATGATGATCCTAATCTTATAATCAAATCAAGGAAATACCAAAGGTATTTTATTTCTAGTAAATCAAGGACACCTATGTTATAGTTTTTACACATTATTTTTTATTCTTCTCCAAGAATTTCTGCATTTATGTAGAACCTAAGCAGAGGACGCCATTAAAGTTGAAATTCTTTTGAAAAACGAACTCTATAACCACACTACTCATTTGTCTATATCTTTTTTTTTAACCTTTATGATCGCAGGCGTAACTTTCGGATAAGAGATTGAGGGTTGTTCCCTAATAAATGGTTAGTTCCTACTTCACTTCAAAGTTCAATGTATATTTTGATTTTTCCATATGAGAAAGTTAGGTTTTTTGCTTCTCTTCTTTTATATTACATCACACACAAATAGTTTCTATTAACCATCAACTTTGATTGCAGTTGCTCACAATTTCACATCTGCAATTTCATAATATATTTGTTGTCCCTTGATGAAAAGAAAAAAGGTAAGACTATTGTTGATTACTTAGTTAAAGTTCTAGATTTATCATTTCATAATATAAACCTTTTTGGTAATGTTTCTCATAACAGGTATCAATGAGGTGCAACTAATTATGAAGGCTTTGATGAATTATTGAATTTAACTTCACCATTACAAGGTAAATGAAGTAATGTATGATCTGATTTCTTGTGTAATGTTATAATTGCTTATTATTATGAAGGCTTTGATGAATTTTTATATCTACCTACTTCTTCATGTTATTTAAGAGTATTTGTTGTTGATACTACTTTTTCTAATTGTATGAACCGCCTATTTAGTTGAAATATATTATTTATTCAGCATTTTGACAATAGTTCCTTGCTTTAAACCTTTGGTTGGTACATCTTTTGAAATCTTTTATATTTTACTATATTTATTTTATTTTTAAAAGGTATATTTAAATTACTATTATTAATATTATCTCAACATGCTCTAATATGTTTGTAGGAAGGATGAAGAATCGAGATGAGCAATATGTTGAATGTATAGAGAGAAATTGAGGATGCTCTGGAAATACTTAATGACTAATTCAGCAGTCCATGAATCCTCATAATTTCACATTATTTGAAATATGTGATGATGAGATCGCAAGAAATGTTACTTTGTTTTTCGTAGTAATTATCATGTAAGAAGAAAAAAGAAGTCACAAATTAAATGTAATCTCTACTTTTTCTAATTTTAAATTATAAATTTGATATCAATAAAAAGAATAGTTTAAAACTCTTTTTCAGTGCCAAAGGGTTGTAATGCGTTATGTATGACTCTAGTTCAAATTAAGAATTTAGGGTTTAGGGGACCTTGGCAAGGTGACCCACTCACTTTATACTTCTTTCTATTAGAAAGTAGGCAAAATGGTATTAATGTTAACACGTTGCAATTTACAAATGATAACTTTTTCCGTGTAATGATAATTGCTAGAAAGAAAAAAAAAAGCATTTTTAGATGTTTTGAGATCCTTCATGTCTTTTCATTACGCAAGGACGCACGCTTCGCCGTACTTTATCTTTACGGTATTTCTATAGTTTGTTTAGAACTTTATCTTTACGATGTTTATGTAGTTTTTCAGAATAGTCGATGATAATAAATCTAAAACTTGAATGGAGAAGCCACCAATATAATGAATGATTAAGAAACCTTTTTTTAACCGAGGTTTTTTTTTATCAACAAATAATAAATAAATTATAGAAGGACACTTATGGGTGCTTTAATATTTTTACAAAAGATACTAAACTTGCATTCTTTTCAAACATAAGTTTTGCAAAGATATCGAGAATTTAACATAATTAGGTTAAAATGACTATATAAATTTATTTTTAAAGTTTAAGGACCAATGTGTATCAAAGTTTTGAATAGAGATGTTAAAATGGGTTCTAACCCATGAGCTAACCTAGCTCACCACGGATTCAGGTTGAGTTGAGAAAAATTCATTTTTTTCAAAAGTTTGTTGAATTGAACACGGTTTACTTAACCCACGGGTTAAACGGGGTCGAACTGAATTGAAGGTGGGATGACTCACTTAACCCACCAACATTTTTTTACAATTTTTAAATTTTTTTTTATTATAATTATTTACTTCTCCTAACTATATAGGTTCACAATTTCACATTTTGAAATGCTAGAATGTTGCTCAATAATATTTGAATAGTTTGAATGCTTAATTAATTTAATTGTCAAGTTATATACAATGATACTTTAATATTTAACTATTATCTAATTACTCAAACAACTGTCTTATGAATAAATTTTCTAAATTAGCATGACAAAAATGTGTAATTTTTTCATTTATATTTTGTTGAATAGCATGAAAGAAACTGTGTAATATTAGTTATGTTTTTTTGGACTATATGAATACATTCTTGGAAATGATTCATCATATATTGATGATAAGCATGATGAAGACATTGAATATTGATTTTACTGTGATTTTTATCTCATTGATTACTTAAAAAGTTATTTAAATATTTGAATACTTAAAAATAAATAAATAAATAAATAATTATTTTTCTTTTTTATTTTGGCTGCCATTTACCTGTGGTGCGTTGTGCCAAGTTACAAAGTTTTTGACTCATCATAAAATAAGTCGGGTTGACTCACTTTGACATGTCTAGTTCCGAACAATAACAAATTTCAATTTCATTGCAAAGTTCAAATATTAGAAATATATTTAAACTTATAAATATAATATATAATCAAAATAAAAATATTATTAAATATAATATTTATGAAATTAATTTTTGTTTTTATTAAATATATGACCATATATATATATATATATATATATATATATATATATATATATATATATATATAATTCAATATGATATAATTATTAAAAACACACATGCATTTAATCATTAAATGATATTATTTATTCATTTTACTAAATTTAATAAATAATTAATTCAACACAAACTATATTAATAACAGTATTTATTATATTATTAAATATGATATAAAGTTAAAAGCATGTGAGTTTTATTTATTCATTTAACGCAAATATAATAATATTAATCACTATATTTATTGTAGTTAATATATAATTAATATCGTATACAATTACAAATATCAATACTATAATTTTTCATTTTTCCTACAAATTTTGTTAAAAACAAATTTACAAGAAAATATGTTTTTTTATCATTTTTTTTTCTAAAAATTAAAAAAAAAAAAATTCTTAACATTATCTTTTAGTCTTCCTACTCATGTCCACATCAGTTTAGATCGATATAAAGAGTACACTCATAGAGTTTTTGATCAACCTATCATCTCATTTTCACCGACAATAAAACATTTAGAGCTATCTTTTTCAATATTTAGAGCTTCAACCAATGGGCACCAGCATAGAGAAAGGGGAAGACGAAGAAGAAGTTACTTTCAACAGAGTACATATTCATCCCATATCAAATCAAAGAAGTATCAAAGGTACCACATTCTACTATTCATAACTTTTACTACTTTATATTTAACAAACATTTTACATAAACAACTTTGAAATCTTATACGTCTTATAATATTTATTTTACTTTTACAAGTATATGTAAATTATGATTATGTTAGTATACGTAATAATGATGTAATTTGGTTATGTTTGTAGGAAAAACGAACAACCCAGAAGAACATGCTGGTTCATCTGGTTAATTTAGAAAGACCAACCGTGCATGGGTATTTAAGGAGAAATGGAAACATTTTTTTTTTAATTTTATTGATAAAATCACACATATATTAATAAGAGGTAATTGGCAAAAAAGAATGCTGACATTTTTTTTCTATTCCTCACACATAGAGTAGTATTATCGTCACAAAACTATAAAAACAAATATTATAAAAATAGATATACTCAAGTAAAAAACAAATCTTTCGTGGTTATGATTTGCAAAAGGATGTAAATTAAAAGTCAATGAAGTCTAAGAACAGAGTATACAAATAATATTATCTCTGGCCATTGGCGGCATACAATAAGTACAAAAACTATATTATGGTGAGCCAAAAAGTAAAAAACTATCTCAAAATTGAAATTTTTAGATGGAGAGAAGACATGTAATTGGACTCAAATATCACTCAAAATAAGAGAATATTGCTGATGGATATTTATTGGTGATCCAAGCTCATGTTTTACTTTGAGCCAACATAAAAACTTCATCCATGTCTATTATTATATTTTCAAAGATAACATATTTCTATGTATCATTTTAAGTTTTCAATGTAATATTATTCATTATTATTTCTCTGTCTTATCATATAAGAGGAAGAATAATAAATCAATTGGTGTTGTTGCAAATTTTGTCATGGTAATTGATTCTCAAATCAAAGAGTTTCTCCTTAAGAAGAAAGCTAAAGTTACAAACATGAAAGCTCAATGTATGCTTTATTATTCTTCTTTTCAATTTCATTTAAGATTGTCTTCAAATTTTCTTCTTTTCCGATTCCCAATTGGTTACCTAAACTTTGCAGATTTTGTATAGTGTATCTGATTTCGTACCGATATAAGAACAACTTTTGTATTAACCACTCCTTCCCAAACTAGGGTTTTGATCCATACTTGACTACACTCTTCTGTTGTCTTTTTTCATATGAAATGGACTACACTATATATTCCGTTAATATATATATATTTTTTTTTGTGGCGATACAAAAATTCTGTATAGTTTTAATATCAAAACAACGTTAAAAAAAATCATAAATGGGCAGTTTAAAAAGAGTAAATCACAACAATAACATAACCAATAACATGTTTTTGGTTTAGCTTCACCTTACCCAAATCAATTCATATTTTCCTAATATTGAAGGGAAAAAAATATTAATTCCAGTAGATACAAACACACTAAAAGTCTAGCTGAAGATACTTCTTATTCTAGGTGACACAATACACAATATTAGAGTATATTGGTTAATCCTATTATTTTACCTCACAAGCAACTACAACTACACATAGAAATTATACAAATTCTATCAATGGATGTTACTGACAAATAATTTCATTGAAAATAAAAATTTTAATTTATTGATTGATATTATCAACAAATTTTATTGAATAATTTACTATCAACAAATATTTTCATTAGTATTAAAATTATAAAATTTATTGGTAAAATTTGTCATGAAGAATATGTATTTAAACTAGAGTTAAACAAATATCTACACATAAAAGAAACATAACAGATCTATTGTATCCTCATGTCATCCAAAGAATGAACAACCATTGCTCTTAATCCTATTTTCACTCAAACGAGGAGTTTTTTTTTCAAACAAAAATATAGTTGAAAATTTGTAACACTCATTTTATTTTCCCCGAGCCTCTTTTTCTTCCCTTGTAATTTTCCTTTTCTATTTCTTTTTAAATCTCTGTTCTATCTTTTCTCTTATTTCATTTCTCAAAATCTCTCATCCTTTTTAGAATTTGATCACACGAGTTAAGAGTTAAGGGTCATTTTCTATTGATCAAAGATAAACAATGTAATATATATATATATATATATATATATATATATATATATATATATATATATATATATATATATATATGTTGTGATCACACACAAATATAACACGTACATAAATAAATTATTGATTTGAATTTTCAAAATAAATAAAATGGACATAAAAATATATTTGAATTAGCAATCCACATCTCAATTAAATGTTATAAAAGATAAATATACAAAACCCACATGGACCAGACATGAGTCTATAAATAAAAGGATATTCAATTAATAGAATATCAGCTTACGCTTTTTCAAATATTTGTATTAAGTGTGCCCTACCTAATACTAACATCTAATCAAATCTAATAATTAGATTAACAAAAAAACCTAAGAGTCATAGATCAAGGTAAGTTTATTACTATCCAAGTCACAGATATGTACATTACATGCATTAAGCAAGAACTCTTCTCTCAACTTCTCATTATCTTAGTCTATGTGACTTAGACTATCATTTGTGGATGGCAAAGTAGATGGGATTCGATAGGTCAGCCCGCCAGTGCGATTACAATCAAGTGGATCGGGTTGTATTTTCTTACCTGTCATCCTGACAAGGCTTGACCTGCCTAACCCACCAACCCGATGAAAAATAGGACGGGACGGGTTATGTTAACCCACCAACTCGAGATCATGAGTAAATAAAGAAATAAAAACCTGCATTGCACTCCATTTGTTCATAAAACGCAATAGAATAACTCACACCACAACAAGGCACAATAAGATCACATATCTCCTCCTAGATGAACCACAATCAGACCTCGTCAAGTAGTGCCAGACCACCATTGAACGTGTGTCTACCACATCGTCAGCCACCATAACTTCTTTCTTTCACCTTGCCAAGGACCCACAAAGAAACACACATGCATCATGCGCTCACCATGAAGCAGATCTGTAACGTCCCTACTGAAAATTACTTAATTAAAATAAATAAATAATAATTTTAAAACAAACCTCATAATTTTATTATTCCCAAATGTGGGAAAATTTAAAACATTATTCAAGGCGCCATAATTTAAATGAAACTAGAGTAATAATGTTATTACAAGTTCCAAAATAGCGACTACATAAAAATAAAACATAAAGAAAATCCCTAGTCAAAGGTTCCCTGCTATCCCTCTCTTCGTAGCTATGCGTCAACAACATCACTTGAAATATCATCTACTGCCGTGTGACAAGTCACACGATCATCGCCAAACACAAACAGAAAGGGTGAGCTCATAAATTAATTAACACATAAGTTAATGATATCAAAACACACCCAACTATATTATTCTAGTTAGTTCTTGGCCAAGACCTTAATACCCCAAGGTTTTTCAACCTTTAATTCACACACGTTAACCTTGGGCTCAAGATTTATGATGCTCACACGAACCTGCCCGCTCGTGGTCTTGCCTCTACGAGCCTCCCCGCTTGTAGTCCTGCGTTACGAACCTTCCCGCTCGTAGTCCTGCTCTACGGACCTACCCGCCCGTAGTCCAACACACATGATCCACCAGCTACGAACATCCCCGCTCGCAGCATCTCTCAAGTGTGAGCATGGAACATACGAACCTCCCCACTCGTATTCCCACACGAAACAGGATATGAACCTCCCCCCTCATATCATCACGTGTTCACCACTATCCATGAATCTACCCACTCATGGCACAACATCTCCTGATTCAAGTCTCGCATTACTACGTACAAACAACACACGCAACCACGACCTACAACGCTATCGCCTAGCGCAACCTAAGCGCCGTCAGGCGAAAAAATTGTGCAGACCGCCTGGCGGAACATCCTCGTCGCCAGGTGCCAGTCTCCAATCAAACCCACTGTTTTAGGGTTTATCGCCTGGCGGAGCATACCTTGCCGGACGCCACTCGTTGCAGGAACATCCATGTTTTAGTGGTCAATTATAATATTTTTTTTTCATAATAGTGACTATTTTAGTAACTAATAATTTTTTTTTTTGTAAATTGGTATCTAAATTGGTCATTATAGTGACTAACAACTTTTAATCACTAAAATTGGTTTGTTAATGAGACGTTTTTTTGTAGTGGAAAATTACACCATAAATATACAATTCAAATAAACCATGGAAATAGTTTGATAATTGACATTATCATATTTTTATTTTATTTATTTTTATGTTTTTTTGTTATTTTATTTTTGAATTTTATTTAATATTTCAGGTTTTATTAAATAAAAGTGAAAAAGATAAATGTTTGGAATATATTTATCTTTTCCAAAATTATCTAATAAAACCTTATTTATCTAAAAAGTAACAATAAAATACCTATAAAAGATAAAAATAAACATAATAAAATACTTTATAATGCAAATTATCAAAATTCCCCCAAATTTAAATTTTGTTCATGTCTTCATGAAATATAAAACTATCAATAAGAAAAACTCAAGTTAACCTATAAAGTTAAAGTAAATGACTTCTCAATCCAAATTATGCAGCAGAAAGAAAATTTCACTAGAAGCTCCAAACCTCAAGATAGAATGATATCATTTTTTATATCAGTTCAATCCTCAAAATAGCATAAGAGATAATAACCATAATATTGAATTAAAAATCTCACAAAGAATCAATGATTCATCCTCCATACAAGTGTTTATCAAAGATCACTCATAATCAGAAGATTATGAGATTACTTAATCAACTTTTGCCCATCATCTAATTTACACAATTTGCATATTTTGTTAGATCAAAAGGTCTTTCACAGGTTGCAGTGAAGCTTGGCTAGAAGAAATATTATTTTTAAAGCTTCAAAAATAAATCAATTACTAGGTTTACACGTTGAATCACGTTTTTGTAAACATATTATATATATATATATATATATATATATATATATTGTGGCAGATCTTGATAAAAAAGTTTGGAGTGACCAAAATAATATACTCAAATCTTATATATTTAATTATTATTACTAATATAACAAAATTATATATAATTTAGTATTGAAATCCTTGTATATTTTTTCTTAAAAAAAATATTGTTTTGAAATTGTATTTGATATGTAACTCATTTTAAATAAGTTTTTCTAATTCCATCTCTTTCCCTGAATATTCTTATATTTGAGAACGTTTTCTTATAATAAGTTCCAAATGATTAATATAAACACATTCCCTATAATTTAAAATAATTAATATGAAAATTTTCACTTACAATTCTTTGAATCTTAAGAAATAGTCATTTAATTCAACAATTGAATTCCTAGTATCATGCTTGAAAATAGATGAAGAAGTAAATTTGTATTGTTTTCATATTCAATGGTATCTTCCATTTTATCACTTAAAACAAATGAATGTATGATTTTATTTTTAATCAATAATAACTATTTAAAAAAATAAGACTAAAAAATAATTTATCAAAATCTTATAAAAAATTAATCAAAAATTAAGAGACGTAATTACTAAAAAAAATATGATAATCAAGTCACCTTTAAGAAATGGTTATGAAAAAACATACAGTATCTAACTTTTCTTTTTATATTTATAAAAAAATAAATATACAAAAAACTCATAAGATGAAAAAAAAAATATCAAACTAATATTTTCCTATCAAGAGAAATGAGAAAATTACCTTTCTTTTTATCTTAGAAGAGAACATATAAGAACTGAGAACATAATGAATTTATGTCTAACTTTTTTTTTTTTAAACAAAAAATTAAAGAAGAGATGTAAGAGTAATAAATGAATAATACAATACTTGGAAAATTTCAAATAAGAAAAAAAAATCTCAAAAAATTTTATTATTCTTTATTATGTTTAATTTTTAATTTTTATATTATTATTTATTAATATTAAATATTATATTTTATAAAAATATAAAAATCAATTTAAATATCATTTAAAAAAATTAAAAATATTTAAAAAAAAGTAAAAAATCTTGGGGACCATGGCCCTTGGAACCTTCTAAGCTCCGCCACCATATATATATATATATAATTATATATTACACTTAACTAATATAGTCATTAATATTTTTGAAATTGTGATGAATGCACCCATTAAATAAATAAATAAATGGGTGTATAGTAAACTGTAGAATATTAATTGCTACATGTTAAAGTTCTTAAATATTATTTAATGTTTTTATTAATTTATACTAATAAAGTGTGTATAATATTAACTGCACGGATTAAATACATTATCTCATATATAATTAATGTATTTAATTATATATTACATTCAATTAATATAATAATTAATATTATTGAAATTGTGATGAAGCACCCATTAGATAAATAAATGTATGTATAGTAAACGGTAGAATATTAATTGTTAATCGCTATATACAATTAATAAATCATAAATAATAATTTAATGAAAATAATAATTCATTTTAAAAGAAATTACTAAAATATTTAATTTTTTTTGACCTACTTATTTAATCTATATATATGTGACATTCAAAGAGTTCTCAGTCAAGTTATAAAATGGGCAGCGACAACCTAAGCAAAGATGAAGAGGACAAAGACAACAATGTATACTTTTTAAAGAATGATGATCCTTATCTCATAATCAGATCAAGGAAATACCAAAGGTATTTGATCTCTAGTTAATCACACTCAACACACCTATGTTTTTACACATTTTTTTTTATTTTTCTCTACAGGAATTTCTGCATTTAAGTAGAACCTAAATTGAACTTTAAAGCAACGCTACTTCTTATAATATATTTTGATTAACGAACTCTATAACCACACTACTGATTTTTCTATATCCTTTTTTAAATCAGTAGAAACCTTTTATGATCGCAGGAATGATCTTCGGATAAAAGGGTGAGGATTATTCCCGATAAATGGTTATAGTTCCTACTTCATTTCTAAGTTGTATGTTATTTTTCCATACGAGATAGTTAGTTTTTTTCTTTTTTCTTTTCTTCTTTCATATTACATCGTGTTACGTATATGTATACATATTTTTGCTGATAAAAAAAATGTTTGACAAGTGTATCAAATCATACAAGTAATATAGTAGATAGGTTCAGATATTGTTTCCCACAAGGACAGACTAATGTGATTTAAATTTAGTGGATTGTTTATTAATAAAGGTACAAAAAGCAAAACATTTTTGGTTGAGATTAAAAATAAATTTAGAATTTAAATGTAATGAATAACATAAATTGACACAATAGAAACAAATAACTTGATTAAGAAAATAAAAGATAAAAGGTTCACCGAGATTGGGTTTCACAATTCCATTCAAAGTAAAATCAACAAACTCTATGTCTAGCAATTTTTACTATTGCATTTGCATTAATCGTCAATATATTTATGCTTATAAGAGTGACTACTAACCACATATGTGTCTAGAATGTGAAATTAATAGTTGCTTTATCCTATTCAGGTTTCTCAAACTATATTTCAGATCAGCCGATACTCCCACATATGGACCATATCTAGAACGTGCAATTAAAGATCATAATTTGGGTTTCCCAACTATCGTTTGGATCAACCATGAACAAAATTCATAGACTATGCAAAAATAAGAATAAAATATGAGAGATGGCGGAAAAATATTATATTGAATGAAGAATTCATAGAGAATTAAGAATACATCATACTCAATCCTCATGAATGAGGGAGTCAGCTATCCCTAGACACTCTAAATACTGGACTGATGATGAGATTAACTGTTTCCAACCTTTAGAATGTCCTTCTACTGACAAAAGTATTTAGGACAAGTTTTTTTCTCTCCAAGTGTGTGTTTTTTACCTCTATCAGATGCTCAATTTATAGATTTTTCGAAGCTAGAAGTTCACTAGGCAAGAATAGCAAGACTCGTTGGGCGAATGGCTCGAATCTGATTTGCGCTTACAACTTTGTACTTGATTTTGTACTAAATTCCTTGTTGTATTTATCTTCTTAATTTTTTGGAACTCCATGAGTAATCAACTTTCAAGATAATTGATATTGTTGATAATCTTTTGATTAGTAAATATTTCACTTATTTTCTTAATAATTTTTTCAAATCTCTAAGATTTTTACTTATTTGTAGAATATATCTGCATCATTTATCTTTTTCACTTTACTGAATAAAACCTAAAATATCCATTAAAATTCAAAAATAAATAACAATTAAACAAAAAAATAAATAAAATAAAAATATGGTAATATCAATTATCACATGAAAACAAGTAGTTTATATTAACCACGAACTTTGATCACTTGCTGAAAATTTCACATCTGCAATTTTCTTAATTGGAGATGTGCAACATATAAGGGTAAGATTATTGTTGATTACTTAGTTAAAGTCCTAAATTTATTATTTCATAATATAAACCTTTTTTCTTAATGTTTCTCAAGACATGTATCAATGAGGTGCAACTAATTATAAAGACTTTGATGAATAGTTCTTGAGTTGAACTTCAATCTGATTTGATGTAATGTTATAATTGCTTATTATTCACCCACTAGATTCTATTTTTATTATATCTGCACATTCCTTCATGTTATTTCTCTAATTATACGAATTTCCTATTATTGAAATATATTATTTATTCTGCATTTTGACAATATTTATTTTACAATATTTATTTTACTTTTAAAAAGTATATGTAAATTATTATTATTAATATTATTCTCTTACAAAATTTTCTCAACATGCTCTAAACTAGACGGGTTGCTAGAAAGAAAATGTTAGAAGGAGTTAAAGCAGGCAAAAAGGTATTAATGTTAACATGTTGCAATTTACAAATGATACACTTTTTTGGTGTAGTGAAGGAGTAATATAATAGCTAGAAAAAAAGGCATCTTTAAATGTTTTGATATTGCTTCCGATCAATGGCGGAAAAGTTTAGGGACACCAAATTAAATTTGTTACATATAATTTTTTTTAGTTAGATTTTTTTTTTCATTTTTTCGACTTAAAACAAACACACATAATAGTAAAATTCAAAAAAATATGACTATCATTCGTTATTATATCATGCTATTGTATCATGATATAAACCATGAATACCATTTTGATAAGCCCTTCGTACCTCATCAATTTGATTTAGTGGGTATTATCAAATTTGAGGACGTTTTTCCGGGATCGTGTTATAGTGAATTTTTAAATTCATTATATGTAACCCTAGAAAATTTAGAGATTTATTTTTCATTGTCTTGAATTCTTGGTTCTCATGAAATTTCTTAAATTTAGTTAACGTAGATGCTTTTTTTTTTCATCTTTATCGCAAACCTTCCTCTTTCCAAAAAAGAATAAATTATTTTACTATTTATCATAATCTTTCTAATATAAATTTATCACCTCTCACATATTTAGAAAAAGAAATTTTTTATTCACAAATCACAATTATCACAATGCAAAACATAACAAAATTCATACAACTTTAATTAAATAAGCAACACTATATAAATTCAAAACTTTAAAAAAATTTACCATAGGTAGCAGAAAACATAAAATCTCTAAATTTTATAATTAAGGATTATAATAATTTGGGAAAAATTATAATTAAGGTTCATACAAATTTCATAAAACAATCCCTAAAATCAAAATTAGGGTTTATACTTATTTGGAATAAACTTAATTTGGGAGAAACATCCTAAAAAGAATTATAAATTTAACATATATAAATTATAATAAGATAATAACCTTGATATGTGAGAGATCATGTATTTATTTCTTCCTTCTCACACATTTTCATGATAATTTACACTATGGAAAGTTCTTATAACTAGAAAAAAAAACTCTAATTTCTTTTATAAATCAATGTCTCCATTAAACTTTTTATTTTATCTTTTATTATAATTTTTCATAATATAAACTTAATATAAATAATATATAAATATAATTTTAAAAAATAAATAAATATATATAAAAAATAAAAGTCGTGGCTCCCCTGTCATTTAGTAGTTCCGCCATTGCTTCCGGTCTTATTTAGAAAAGGCTAAACAAATCATCCTTAGATGTTTTCTCTTTGGCTAAAATTCTTTTCTTAGTCCTCTAATTAGTTTAAAAAATTTAATTTGACCATTAATTGGCATTAATGTTTTTTTTTTGCTAAATTATTCATTTTTAGTCCACTAATTTGTTCGAAAAAAAAAAGTAATTAGACATGTAATTGGCATTAACATCATGTTTGTACATGTCATGTATCAGTCACACTAATACGTGAGACATATGAACGCGACATTAATGTCAATCTAACAAAAATAACTTAATTGTATTATTTTTAAAAACTAGATGACTTAATTACACCAAATAAGAATTACGGGTCTAATTGAATTGTTCAAACGAATTAGAGGACCAAAATAGAGTTTTACCTATGTTTTTTTTTCGATGTTGACCAAAAGTCAAAGCTAACAAGGAACGTTAAATAGTTATTAATGTCAGATTTCCATCACACACGTATGCGACTTTAAAATCATAGACATTAATTCATCACTGATTTTAAATTGGCGCTTTCCTAATTAAAGTAGTTTAGCATCAATCAATATAATTAATACGTTTTTTCTTTTAAAATTTATTTAATTTAGCATCAACTTAGTCGACACTAAATTAAATCCTTTTTCAATATCAGTTTAATTTGCAACCCTAAGACTCCTTACTTCTAAAGTTGTGTGCACTCATTCCACACCTTGTAATCATTCAAAGTCATGTTTTCTATCAATGTTTTGGCTTCTATAGGTGCCTTGAACTTGATTATGCCTCCAGTTGAGGCATACAATATCAACTTCGTTTGAGCTCTAAGTCCCTTCATAAAAGATGTTGATTTGTGTTGGATCATCAAATTCTTGCATTGGCGTCTTCCTTAGCAGCTCTTTGAATCGCTCCCATAATTGGCTCAATGGTTCTTCATAATCTTGTTGAAATGATGTAATCTCCTGCCTTCACCTAATTAACCTTAGACTAAGGGAAAACATTTTGAAGAAAATTTTGGATAAAATCATCCCATTCAGTCAGGTATTCTTAGGGAAAGATTACAACCATACCTTTGTATTCCCTGCCAAAGAAAAAGGAAACAAACTCAAGCGAATAACATTGTCATATGCCTGGTTGATTTTCACCATGTTGCAAATTTCTAGGAACGTGGCCAAGTGATTATATGGGTTTTCATGTAAACCCATGAAATTTGTTACTCTACACCAAATGTATAAGGGCAAGCTTCATCTCCATATTTGAAGAACCTATTGTTGGCATAACAATGCTGTTAAAATTGAGTGGGCCCATAAATGTGGCATAGTATCCCAAAGTACGTTGCCCTTTACTTGCTCCGGCCATATCCACCTCTTCGTTGTGATATGATGGTTGGATTTGTGCGTGATTGAAGAAATTTGTTGTAATTTTTATGGTTGTAAGGGAAACTTCTTATGCTTCCTTGAATTGTCTTCTTCTATTGTTGTTTCTCCTGTTTGTTCTTTCAATCTCCGGATCGTAGAATAATTGATCAGTCGAAACCTTGTGTCTCATGCACAGTAGAGAAAACTAAAAGGAACATGTTAACAATGGATAATAATAAAGAATTTTTTTAGAAATAAAATAAAAAAAATCCTAAATCAGTAAACAAACACAATTAAACTAAACAAACTATAGTCTCTGACAACGATGCCAAAAACTTGTTACGTGTTAACAAGTGTACAAAATCGTACAAGTAATACAGTGTACAAGTCCAAATATTGTATCCCACAAGGATTAATGTGTTTTAGATTAATTGATTTGTTACTAATAAAGGGTGAGAATACCAAAACATTTGTGGTTTGAAGGAAAAATAAATGTAGAACTAAGATGTAAAATATAAATAGAAATTGACAAATGGAACAAATAACTTGGTTGAGAAAAATATAAGATAAAAACTTTACCAGGATTGGGTTTCACGGTTCCATTTAAAGTAAAGGCATCAAACAATATATACCTATTTTCGTATCTCACACTCACATCATTTGTAATATGTCTCGATTTTGTCACAAATAAGCCTAAACTAAAATAATAAAAACTCTATGTCTAGCAATTTTTACTATTATGTTTGCATTAATGGTCAATATGTTAATGCTTAAGAAAGACTACTAACCACACCTATGTCTAGCATGTGAAATCAATAGTTGTTTTGTCCTACTCAGGTTTCTCAAATTATCTTTCGGTTTAGTTGGTACTCCCACATATGCACCATATCTAGAACATGTAATTAAAGATCATAATCTAGATTTCAAAACTATCTTTCGGATTGGTATGGACTCCCGCATGTGATAAATTCATAGACTCTACAGTTAAAACAAGAATAAAACATAAGAGATTATGGAAAAATATTATATTGAATGAAGAATTCACAGAGAATTAAGAATATATTACATCCAACCCCTGTGAATGAGGGAGTTATTTACTCCTGAACATACTAAACACTAGAATGATGTTGAAATTGAATTCCTCCAACCTTCGGAATACCCTTTCTACCTTCAAGTCTAGAGATATCAAGTTTTTTTCTCTCTAGGTGTGTGCTTTTGGCCTATGTTAGGTCCTCATTTATAGACTTTCATAATTGGATTGGACCTAAAATTTTGACTTGATTTGTTACTTGAATAAATTGTAAGAAATAACCCTTGATTTATATATTTTAATCTTTGAAGATTCCATATCTTTGAATTATTCTTCAATTATTCTGAATTGTAATTTGAGAACCAACTTTATGGATATCTGGTATTCTTGATAATCTTTGACTATTCAATATTTCACCCATTTTATTGATAATCTTTCCAAATCTCTAAGATTTTCACTTATTTGAAAAATATAATCCACATATTTATCTTTTTCACTTTTATTGGATAAAACTTGAAATATCAAATAAAATCCAAAAATAAAATAATTATAAACATAAAAATAAATAAAATAAAAATATGATAATACTAATTATCGCCGAGGAAAGTCAATACTAAATCTTCCAAAATAAAAACTTCTACAAAGAATTAATGAGTTTTTAGGTATTTTTTGACTATGAAGGTTGACTAATGATAAATCTATTAATATGTTGTTTGTTCTATGCATATGGAATTCAAGGTTTGGAATGCGAGAGAGTTGACTAATAATAAATCTATTAATATGATCTTTGTTCTATGCATATGGAATTCAAAATTTGGAATGTTTCATTTGAATTCATAGGATGCCATAGGAACAAAAATAAGTGGATGCCATCCATTTATTTTATTTTATATTTTTAGTTTTTTTTCATAATAAATACTATTTGTCTATATGTAAAATATAATTTTATTATGAGTTTGGTGTGGTTGATCCATACTTTTTTATCTATTTCTTTTTATTTTTATTATATTAATAAAATCTTCACATAATGATAATAATGTCTAGCATGAACTTATTGGAAGTAATAGTTAGTATACAATTTTAATTATATTATATTTAATAAATATAATCATTAATATTATTGTGTTTGGGTTAAATAATTTCACTATATAAATAAGTACGTGTACTGCAAATCGTAGATATTAATTGCTATATACAATAGTTAATAAATGTAATTAAATTATTATTTAATATTTACATTAATTATATATTAATAAAGTGTGTATAATATTTATTATTCCCTCTTGTTCCACTATATAAATAAGTACGTGTACTGCAAATTGTAGATATTAATTACTATATATAAAAGTTAATAAATGTAATAAAATTATTATTTAATATTTACATTAATTATATATTAATAAAGTGTGTATAATATTTATTATTCCCTCTTGTTTATTTATAATAGTTGTTCAAGATTTTTTATTTTACCAAAATCAACAAAAATATTAATGTTAGAATGATTTTAAACCTAACTCAAGCTCACAAAACTAGTTTGTAACATGAGGTTTTGCATTTCACTTATATATTATAAAATTGTTTTATCTTTTGTTAATGTGAAACTTTCAATTGTTATAACTATTTTCTTTCTCCATGTTATTTAAATTATGTGTATAATTAAAAGAAGAGATAATGTTATTTTGAAATTTAAAAAAAAGTATAGATAAAAAAGCAAAGTTTTTGTTAAAATATGGACAATTAAGAATCATTCTACGAAAATTGTATTAAATTTAATAAACATGACAAATGACGATATTTAGCCATAAATAAATACAACTGAGATTCATAGGGTTATCAACTAAAGAGATATTTAATAGTAATTATGTATAATAATAAATAATAATAATTTGATTTAAATAATTACTAAAAATATTTAATCATTTTCGTCCATTTTGGTTGACCTACTCATCAATTCGCATCTATAAATAGTGAAGATTCATAGATTTCTCAATCAAGGTGTCAAATAGCCAGCAACAACATATCCAAAGATGAAGATGACACGAAAAAAAAAACGAAGAAGGGGTGATATTGATCACAAAATCAAATCAAGGAAATACCAAAGGTATTTTATTTCTAGTGAATCTTATTCAAAAACCTTTGTTAGTCTCTACGTATAATTTTGGTTTTCTCTTCGACTTGTTTATATTTAGTTTTTTCTATCAACAATAAATGATAATAAAATATTTGGAGTATTTAAACTGGTTTACATAATATTTGTACACATTGTTCTTCCTCTACATTGAATATATAAACTTCCTGTTTACAAAATTTAATTTATATTCATTTATTTAGACAATAAGAGGTATACCAAAATGTATCAAATTATATGAAAGTGATGATTATTTTCTAATGTCACTCTTAATCATTATGTTGTAGGAAGGACCAACAAAAGAGATGAACATTTCAAATCATTATGTTTGTAGAATCTGGAAAAGGGAATGCAGAACATGAAATGTGGGTTCAAAGGTAATCGAAGACAAACAAAGATGATAGAAGATTGGTAAGCTACCATGGAAAAAGTTAATGAAGAAGAAGAGAAACATTTTGTTGATGATTTGTAAAATTTATTCTAGAAGAAGAAAGAAATTTTGAAAAAAATGTAATTTTAACTTTTCAATGTAATACTACAATTTTATTCCCATGATAATTATCATGTAAAGAAGAAAAATCAAGTGTCATTTTAATTTCTAATGCTTTATCTATTATGTTTTCTGTTTAGTTAATAAGTGTAATTTTAGTTTTTCAATAATTGGGTAACCTTTGTAAAATCATTATTCTATTTCCTTTTTTTTAATTACTAGCTTCTGAATGAGTAAAAACCCTAGGGCGACTGTTATCAAATGATGGATACAGTGTATTTTTATTTTCATTCATACACTTTCTAATAATTTTTTTAAATTCTACAACTCCGTTGCATATGTTTCCATCAAAGAAGTGTTAATAATAAAGTTTTGTAGAGTTGTTATTATACTATTTAATGTATTCCCTTGTTTCCTTATCCTTGCTACAACTCAAAGTTAGTAGCTTCTTTTATGTCGACAAAAAAAAAATTTAAACTACTTTAACCTTTCGAAATACGGTTTAAAACATAGAAAAACAAACTAAAAAAACGAAATAAAAAACTATAAAAAAAATTATGACATAAAAAAAAAAACCCTCTTCTATATTCTATGATTTTAACACAATTCTACACAACTTACTTAACTTTTCTTTAAAACCTAAGACCTGCACACAACAAAGATCTTTCCTCACAATCTTATATATAACATCTCATATTTTACCAGATTTTTTATTAAAGTAGTATTTAAGATTTATTTATGTTTATTGAAGTTATATGAATAGCACAAATTCAACATTTTTTTCAGTGCCGACTTTGATGTGATGTGGGAATTTCTAACTAGTTGTGTGTTGGAAGTTTGTTGTTTTAGTTCAATTCCTTGTCAATTTATGTACTATTAGAAGCCATCATTAAATAAATAAATAAATAAAAATTACATGCGTGATTGATTTACAGTTCAAAACATGTTCTAATATGCAAATTTTAGGTTAAAAACAGTGCAATCTCTTTAGCAATGTATAAGGTTGGGTATGCCTCTATATATAAAGGAGAGAGAGAGAGGCTACTTCGCATAGAAAAGAGCAGTGATGTGGGACTAAAGAAGCTCTAGCTGCCAAAAAGTAGTGCAACGCCTATGTGGGGAGAAATCCCACATTGAAGGAAATAAAACTCCAGCTATTGGTCGTTCATAGTTTTTGGGTGATAGCTTTGGAAGTGTCATGTTTTCTTCTTATAAACGTTGCCTTGTGTAAGAAAGCCATAAGTAACAAGGGGGCTTCTCCTTGAACCTCCAAAGGTTTCCTGAGTACTCCAACATTCAGACATTATTACCATTATATCCTTATTTAACTCGGTTGTTAGGAGTAATTAATAAGAGTTGTTGCGACGAGTGCTTGAACTTTAAGATTGCACCTCCAAAATTTTTTAACTTTAACAATGCACCTCCAAATTTCTTCTTCCCGTTGATATCTCCGCACCTCCAATTTGTTTTTCGTTCCATTGTGCTTCGTGCTCTCTATAGCATAGTAATGTTTATTCTCTGAAATGTTGTTGCTGAACGTAGTCCTTTTATATTTCGCCTATGGTCCCTGAACCTCTCATTGTGTTGGGAATAGTTCAAGTGTGAGTCAAAGTCCCACATTGGATATAATAGACAAAGTTAAACACTATATAAGAATAAAGACCCATAACAATATTGCCTTAAGGTTTTGGGTTAAAAGTGGTATCTAAGGTCTTATATGTGTAAGACTAATGTCATATAACCATATAGAACCACAATTTCTCAATATCCACAACCATGTCTATAACTATAACTCATATCTGTTTGACACAAAAATGTTAGTGTTGCATTTATATTTTATTTTTATTTCGAATAGCTGATAAATATGGTTGTTGTTGGTTGTAAATATGGTTCTCTAAAAATGTTCAAAACAAATGTTGACATCCGGTTATATTTTTTCAACTGCGAATTTCGACATCCGTTTCATATTTTTCCTGGTTGTTGTTTTGAGTTCATGCACTACGGATGTCGACATCTGGTTTATGTATATGAGTTATGATATCAACTTCTGTTTCAAGTTATTTGTTTTTCGGGTTGGGGCTTGTTTCAAATTTGAAGCAATAAGAATGTCGACATCCAGTTTACACAGATGAGTTGCGGATGTCGACATCCGTTAGATGTGAATGTTTTTTAAACAAATTTTATTTAATTTTGTGATATTGTGACATTTGATAAATCAAGTTAAATTTTAATATACTTAAAGATAAAGTTTTAATAATGATTATATTTTTTTTAATGTAATGAATCTTGATTTTGTTAAAAAAAATAATTTTAGAAAAGTTATGACATATGAACCGGATGTGTTCATCCGTTGTAGTAATGAGAACGGATTATCCGTGAGACATAAAAACAATTTCTGATTCAAATTATTGGCCACATTCGTAAGACCTCCTCCATAAGGCTTGGTTGTTTAGTAATGATTTTTTTTTTCCATTCAAAATGGATCTCAATTTTTTTTATTCAAATAATTTTAGAAAATTTTATACATTATATATTATTTTAAATATATAAACATTTATTTAGTGATATATATTTTTTATTTTCTATATTATATAACTACATCCGCAAGCCATTACAAATTTTTTTCATTTAAATAATTTATTTTCTTTTTAATATTTAATATTTTAGATATAAAAATATTTGTTTATTAATTTAGTTTTTTATTTTGTATATACATATGTAATTATGTAATTATAAGTAAATAATTTTATTTTTGACATTATTATAATGGATAACTAGAAATGGACGTGGACATTCGATACAGTGTTGGAAACGAATGTTAATTTGAAAACCGGATGTCCACATCCGCAAGCTATTACCATTTTATTTTTATTTAAATAATTTTTTTTTTTTGATATTTAATATTTTAGATATAAAAATATTTGTTTATTGATTTAGTTTTTTATTTTGTATATAAATATGTAAATATTATCGGCAACATTTTAATATAATTTAAAAAATAAATATTAAAATAAAAAATCTTACTGTTACTCGTGTTTTTATAGACCTTTAATTTATGATTAATGTTTTTTATGGCTAACAGCTATATTCTTATTACAATTTATTTCTTTGTCTACCTTTTTAACCTATAAATACGACATAGGTGCATGGGGAAAGACACAACAACAGAGACAACAAACACTAGATTTTTCTAAAAAGTATTCTTCTTTTCTTCTTTATATTATCTTTAAGACATTGGACATTGGTGTTCATAAGGTTTGGAGATCCTTCACTACACTCGTTCGATCTGACAGGTTGTTGTATCTTGGGAGAGAAACACATATGATTTGTTTGAAACACATATGATTGTGTATTTATTTAGCCCTATGCAGTATGGGCGTTTTCTCTCTAAGGAAGTGTTATGCGTGCCTCAACCCAAGATATTTCTACTCTTTTCCTTGTTTATTTTTTATTTATTATTGTTATTATAATTGTTGATCTTTGATTAATATTCATTGTTTTATATATATGTCTTAGTATTAGTATTGATTTAATAATTAATATTATTTCATTTTATATTTTTATTATTAATAATATTATTTGAGTAATCACTTTCTAACATTCTTAGAGAGAAAAATCTTGTTATTTCTAATTTTGATTACTTATTTGTATTTATTTCTAAAATTAAAAACAATATAGAGCTGAAGACTGAAAACACGTTTTTTGAACTAATGTGTTTCTTATGGTTATAATTAAATGAGTTTCAATTAAGCCTAAAAATTAATGTGTATAATTGTTTCTATTTATATTCGTAACAATAAATGTAATTATGGATAAATGAAATTTCTGCTCATTGAATAATTGTTTGTGATGTCTATAGCTAATGTTTTTGTTGTTATATTAATTTATGCTTTAATATTGTCTATTCTTATCATTGATAAAGATGTTATATATCATGTATATATTTTAAGTGTTTTGTATAAAAATAATTATAAAATAATTTGTCATATTAAAACTACTATTGTGTTATGGAAAATAATTGAACTAAACTTTGTATTTGCAAAAGAAAAAAAAAATGATATGAAAAAAAAATGTGATAATAAATATAATCTTTATCAAATTTATGAATTTAAAATTATTGTTTATGACATGAAATTAAAATGAATTATTTTATATGATATCATGTTTAAGATCATGTAAATGCTGATAAAAGAAGAAATCTTCATATGATAAATTGAAGGGATGGTTAGGTAAAAATTAAACTTGTCTTCTAGATTATTTTTAAAATGTTTTTCATGTTTCTGAATTTAGAAACTTCCTTGCTGCTCAACATAGTTATGAAGTGTTTCTTGAGTGCAATAAGATTATTATTTCTAGATATGTGTTTTTGTTGGTAAATGATATATTTGTGATGATTTGTTTGAGTTGAGTACCTTTATCTTAAAATAAAATATTTATAAGTTTTCTTTGATTATTACAAAATGTTAAGTTGTGATTTATGACACACTATTATTATAATTGTTGAGAAATTTGATTAGAGACCATTCATATTATAAAATTTTGAGGTGCAAAATTAATTAAATAGAGAATACATGTCTTTACAAATGAGTGTTTTTATGTAAAATTCATGGTATAATTCTTTAAGTAACATATTCATATGGTGTTAATGTAATGGTGCAGCGAAAGAAAAAAAAATGCTTTTATTTGATATTGTAAATGTTATGTTTCAAGTTCTAGCTTGTCTTTGCCTAAAATTATATTAGTGAAACTTTATATTCTACTCGCCATATCTTGAACATAAAGGGTTGGGATAAAAATTATTATGAGTTATAAAAGAAAGGAGAACCACATTTAAAATATTTCAAAGTGTGGGGGTGTCTTGTAAAGGTTAATATACCTTTTAATGAGAAAAAAAAAATCTTCGGTTATTTATTCTGATAAATTCTAGAGATGTTTCCTTCAAATGATAAATTGACTAAATTTGTTTGTGATACCTCTAGTACTGTTTTGCCATCTAGTGATAATATTATTTGTGTTTTTTCTAGTTATGACAATATGTCCAATTTTTTTAGATGATTGAAGGTTTTTTAGATGATTGAAGGTTAATGTAAATTGGATATTATTTTTGGTGACACAAAATCACCTATTGGTTTTGGTTATGTTTTAACCTTGGATGAAGATGTCCTATATATTATGTAAATATGTTAAAAAAACTAGTGTTTTGTCACAATCTACTATGCAAGCATAAATTATTCCTTTTTCCAATACATCCTGACAATTAAATTGTTATATTTAAAGTTTTTAGTAAAAATGTCAATGAAATTGACAAATGAGAATGAGAGAGAAATATATTAGAAACTAAATTACTCATGGTATTGTCTTTCTTGACTTTGTCAGGTCGGAAAGAAATATTTCATATCTGCTTATCAAAGGGTTAATGCATCAACAACAAGTATTTGAGTCGTCGAGGGGAATAAGATTATTGCCCATAAATTAGTTGCAACAATGGACACCCATCTCCACATGAATGGCGATCCCATGGAATGGAGTTCAATGGGTAACAACGAAGTTGTTGTTGACTAAAGTACACCAAATAATTTGATTAAATTTTATGTCTCATTCCTATGGCGAGGTGTACTGTAAATTGTGGCATAAAATACCTCTTAATATACCCAATAACAATTATCGTAGGGGTGTGAGTCACAAACCACCCTTTGAGGGTTTACCTAGTGAGTGTGATGGTGGGGTCGCCATTGTGAGACATGGGAAGTCTCTAAGTGACACTCATGAAATAAGATACATGCACAAGGCCGTAACGTGCACCCATTTATTAGAACCTATAATGAACACCAATATTGTATGTGTTATTTACTAAAACTCGGTCACAAGGGATGTAGCTTAAGACAATCAAGTCTTTGCATTTTCTCGGGTGGAAGTTTATAAGCACTAGGTGTAAGAGTCAAACCTGGAAGGTTCCTTACACTAAACTACAATATTTTGTTTTAAAATATAATATATTTTGTTTTTTTTTTAAATTATGTACGGGATTGTTGGAAACATTTTAATATAATTTAAAAAATAAATATTAAAATAAAAAATCTTACTGTTACTCATGTTTTTATAGACCTTTAATTTATGGATTAATGTTTTTTATGGCTAACGGCTATATTCTTATTACAATTTACTTATTTATCTCCCTTTTCCACCTATAAATACGACATAGGTGCATGGGAAAAGACACAACAACATAGACAACAAACACTAGATTTTTCTAAAAAATATTCTCCTTTTCTTCTTTATATTATCTTTAAGACATTGGTGTTCATAAGGTTTGGAGATCCTTCGCTACACTCGTTCGATCTGACGGGTTGTTGTATCTTGGGAGAGAAACACATATGATTTGTTTGAAACACATATGATTGTGTATTTATTTAGCCCTATGCAGTATGGGCGTTTTCTCTCTAAGGAAGTGTTATGTGTGCCTCAACCCAAGATATTTCTACTTCTTTCCTTGTTTATTTTTTATTTATTATTGTTATTATAATTATTAATCTTTAATTAATATTCATTGTTTTATATATATGTCTTAGTATTATTATTGATTTAATAATTATTATTATACCTAATTTTATATTTTTATTATTAATAATATTATTTGAGTAATCACTTTTTAACAATTATAAGTAAATAATTTTATTTTTTACATTATTATACTTAATATTGATAACTAGAAACGAATGTGGACATCCACTACAGTGTTGTAAACGGATGTCAATTTGAGAATCGAATGTCCACATCCGCAAGTCATTAATATTTTTTTAAATCTATCCTTTAATTCGTGTATTATATTTAATATTTTCATTTTTATTGTGTCTTAAATAATTGTAGGTGATTATAATTATGGAAGATTATCAATTGAATTATTTAAGGTTTTTAGATTCTCAAGTAAATTCTAATTTGGTGTTAGATTATCATAAAATTAATATGAAATAAATCCAATATTTATGTGTTTACATATGAACTCCTTTTTTTAAAAAATAAAACTTATTTTTAATAATAAATTTAAATTATTTTTTTAGTGATTAATCAAGATAAAATAAGCTTCATGACCAATAACAATAATTCAAGAGCAATTTATCTTGAATAAAAATTTAATCATTTAAATTCCTAAAGTAAAACCTCCGGCTACAAGTTAATTTAAAATTATATTATCCAATTAATAGTTACTATTATTATTATCACTAATTATTTATTTTGATGAAAATGAGAAGAAAAAATGAAACGCAATCAACTTCCCATTCGTAATAATTTTCCAACACATATATTAAGAAGTCAGACGAATTTAGTTCTAGATTAGATAAATCTAATAAAGCATAAATTTCGTAAATGTTAAATTAATAACTAATTGAAAGCATATAATAAAAAAACTTAGTACATTAAAAATATAATATATATATATATATATATATATATATATATATGATGTTTATGAATAATATATGATAATTACTTCGATAAAACTTATATTTCATTAGTGTTATATCTTTTGGGGAATCCTCTCTTGAAAAACTCAATAAATGACTTGTTAATTGGTTTTTTAGGGTTTATAGAAGAGATCTTAAAGTGTGGCTTACAATTGTTGATGAGTTGGTGTCACTCTATTGGTGGTAGGCAGGCATGTTGTATGGGCATCCTATAGGCTTGCAACAAAATCCTAGTAGTAGTGTATGCAGGGATTATTAATTTTGACATCTACTGGTGCCTATTTGGTCCCACTCCCATGAGTAACTAGCATAAATGTTATATATGAGATATCCTGAATCTTCATATATTAGACTCTACTGGTGTAGTGAGGTTATTATGATTTAGTTTGTAATGTGAAAAAAAATAATTGTGTTTGGTATATTATGCACTAGTGCAGAATTCTCATTTTACCTCGCCTTATATGCCTCGGTTGGCCAAGAACCGAAGCATATAATGGCGCGGTGGCATTTTTGCAATTAGAGCCAAGTTTTAGGCCTCGGTTCTCCAAATACCCGAAGCCAAAAAGGGGTATAGGCCCCGGTTCGCTCAAAACCGGTGCCAAATAGTGGTATAGGCCTCGGTTCAGTAAGACCCGAAGCCAAAAAGTGGCTGGACGTTAGTTGTTTGGCCTCGGTCCAAGGAAACCCGGTGCCAAAAGGGGGTTTTTGGCTTCGGTTCCCCTAACAACCGAAGCCATAGGGTTTATTTAGGGTTCAAATTTCGCAAACCCTTCTTCTTCCCCGCTCCTACGCCTCTGCGCCTCTGCAACTCCTTCCCCTCGCTCTCTCTCTGTCTCGCGCTCTCTCTCTGTCCCGCGCGCTCTCTCTCTCTCTCTCTCTCCGCTGCACCCACTGCCACCACACCCTCCGGCCACCCTGTGCTGCACCTCCATTTCGCGTCTCTCTCGCACGCTCTCTGTCTCGCGGATCTGAAACCCCTTTGTTGCTATTCTTCGAATGGGGTCCCTCATTTATCTCCGCGTCTAGGGTTTCCCCTTCCGAATCCCTCGCCTATGGAGTCACCAAAACGCCTTTCCTATGGATGAATCTCACGGAAGATGGGGACGCTCATTGTTGCTGTCATTGGGTATCGTATCATTCATGCGCGATTTGGCCTGAATGGCCTCTGTTTCAAATTCGTTTTTGGGTCTGTTTTGAACCCTATTGTTGTTATTGTTGGCTGCTGAATATGGAAAAGAAAGGGAGTTAGGTTCAATCTCTGTTTTCGTTTTTGGGTCTCTTCACTGTTATCCTCTTGATGCCAGTGGTTGCTGCAGATTCTCCACCACCACCATTGTTGTTACATCTGTTTTCGTTTACATTTTTTTATAATTATAAAAAAATATTTTTACCCTATGGCCTCGGTCCTATCTGACCCGAGGCAGAAAATTGGGTATATGGCACCGGTTTTGAAACAACCGAGGCATAAAACTGGGTATATGGTTTCGGGTGATAACCGAGGCCAAAAGGGGTATCTTTTGGCCTCGCCCCAATATGCCTCGGTTCCAGACCCGAGGCAAAATGTGAAAAATAACCGGGGCAGAAAGCCTTTACTGCACTAGTGATGGTGATTCTCTTGTCACATGAAGTGAATGACTTCCTATTATGTATTACAAGAAAATTATTTATTATAGAAATCAAATACTACAAATGATTCTTAAATAATGATTAAATTTAGTGACTAAAAATATATTTAGAGACTAATTTCTTTGGTAACCAAAATCTTAGTAGTTAATGTTAGTAACCAATTTAGATATCAATTCATAATAAAACTATTTTTTAAAACCAAATATAATTTTTATTCATAATAGAAACTAGGTATAATTACTGATTTGGTACCCAATTTTTTGGTTAAAGTCAATTTGTTCTTCATACTTTTGGTTTGTTCAATTTAGTACCTCAATTATCTAAAAAGATTCAACTTGGTCATCTCCGTTAAGTTGGAGTTAACACCATGCCCGTACAGAATATGTGTCAATCCGTGAAATTTTTAATTTTTTTAAATTTTATTTTTATTAATTTTTATTTTTTTAATTTTTAATTTTTTTTGTAAAAAATTATAAACTGTCACGTGTCAGTTTACTGTTATGTCACGTGGTAGTTTACAATCATGACACGTGGTAGTGGTAATAATTATTTTCAATTTAGTCCTCTACTTAAATTTTTGGTTCAATCTAGTACTCAAATTTTTTAAAATGATTCAATTCCGTCCTTCCAATATGAGACCAAATTAGTAAATAAGCTTAATTACAATATACATGTTATAAATTGATATTTAAATTAGTCATTAAAATTATTCTATATATATATATATTATAATTAATTAATATAATCATTACTTATATTGTAATTGTGATGAATGGACTCATTAAATAAATAAATAAATGAATGGGTGTACTGTAAACTGTAGAATATTAATTGCTACAAGTTATAGTTCTTAAATATTATTTAATGTTTTTATTAATTTATACTAATAAAGTGTGTATAATATTAACTTCACGGATTAAATACATTATCTCATATATAATTAATGTATTTAATTATATATTACATTTAATTAATATAATAATTAATATTATTGAAATTGTGATGAATGCACCCATTAGATAAATAAATGTATGTATAGTAAACGGTAGAATATTAATTATTAATTGCTATATACATTTTATAAATCATAAATAATAATTTAATGAAAATAATAATTCATTTTAAAAGAAATTACTAAAATATTTAAATTTTTTTGACCTACTTATTTCATCTATATAGATGTGACATTCAAAGAGTTCTCAGCCAAGTTATCAAATGGGCAGCAACAACCCTAGCAAAGATGAAGAGGACAAAGACAACAATGTATACTTTTTAAAGAATGATGATCGTAATCTCAAAATCAGATCAAGGAAATACCAAAGGTATTTGATTTCTAGTTAATCACACTCAACACACCTATGTTTTTACACATTTTTTTTATTCTTCTCTACAAGAATTTCTGCATTTAAGTAGAACCTAAGTTGAACTTTAAAGCAACGCTACTTCTTATAATTTCTTTTGATTAACCAACTCTATAACCACAATGTCAGAACTCAGATATTGCTCATGGAGCCCCTACCTAGCATAAACAAAGTTTTCTCTCTTGTTATGCAACAAGAAAGAAAGGGTAATGGTTCTAGAAATTTGGCAAATGAAACCAAAGTTCTCATGAATACAGCTGACAACAGATATATAGAAGCCAAGAGCAAACTTCTTGGAGATGTTAAGGAAGAGGCAATGGGTCTTGAACAAGGAAGAGGCAGAGGCAATAATCCTAACCAAGGAAAGCAACGTACCTACTGCCACAAGATGAGAGGAGTGTTATTCAAAACATGGATATCCCCCATGGTATAAGCAAAGGATAGAACAAAACAAAGGGTCTTACAGTAATAAAAATTCTAGCACTCAACAAATGTGCAACCTTAATGTCAATCTTGAATCTCAAAAGTACTTCAGAGGAAGGCACTGCCAGTACAACCTTGAGTATTGAGCAGATTCAAAGACTGCTGAAACTTTTAGATGACAAAGATGAGCCAAAGCACACCGTCAGCCACATCCAGAGCTTCAGCAACAGTGCCTCAACTCACAAGAATCAGCAAGATAAACTCTAGATCCTTGATACAGGGGCCACAAACCATGTGACCCATGACTTAAGTCAATTTTCTAGTTTTTACAAAATCAAGCCTATTACTGTTAGATTGCCTAACAATTCCACTGTTGTTGCTGAATTTGCTGGAACTAAGAATTTTTCAGACTCTTTGATCATTTTTAATGTTTTATACATCCCTGAATTTTCTTTCAATATAATATATGTTCAAACTCTCATAAAGGACTCAAATTGCAAACTAATTTTTTCTTGTGAGCAATGTCAGATATAGGACAATCATTCATATAAGATGATTGGGCATGTTAGCATGATAAAGGGGTTGTACTACCTTGATGAAAACACCTCTACTTCACAAGATCATGTTTTGGTTAATACTACTTGAGTTACTCTAAGAAAGACATAAATGTCTGGCACTACAGAGTTGGACACCCATGTAATAATGTTCTAAGACAAATTTGTAGAACTTTTTCTTATGTTCATGTTCTTGTAAAAACATATGTGATATATGCCATTATTCGAAGCAACATAGATTGCCTTTTCCTCACAGTAATACAACTTCTGATAACTGTTTTGATTTGATTCATGTTGATATATGGGGTCCTATCTCTATTCCTTCCATACATAGGCATAAGTATTTTCTTACTGTTATAGATTATTTGTCTAGACATACTTGGGTGTTTCTTATGCATTCTAAAGGAGAAACTAGAAACCTTCTATTAAATTTTTTTATCTACATTAAAAATCAGTTTAAGAAGGATATTAAGACCAATAGATCCGACAATGGTCCTGAATTTGAGTATGATGATCTTTATAATAAATATGGCATTATTCACCAAAAGAGTTGTTTTAATACTTCACAACAAAACTCTGTTGTTGACAGAAAACACCAACATATTTGAAATGTTACTAGGAGCTTACTTTTTCAATCAAATATACCTAAATGCTATTGGTCTTATGTTGTTAACCATGTTGTTCATATAATAAACAGAATACCATCTGCTGTTTTGAAAAATAAATTCCCCTATGAAATGCTTTATCTAAAATCTCCTACTTATCTTGATTTGAAAACCTTTGGATGTTTGAGTGTTGCTTCTACCCCTGATGTTAATAGAAACAAACTTGATCCTAGGGCAAGAAAGTGTGTTTTTATTGGTTTTAAGAATGAGATAAAGGGATACATCCTGCTTGACTTAAAATCTAGAGAGACTTTTATTATAAGTAGGAATGCCTTGTTCTATGAAACTATTTTTCCCTGCAGCTCTACAGAAAATACCATTACTGAAAGGAATGATCACATGACTCAGGATCTAAGTTTCCTGAATGACTCCCAGATTAATATCAGGGAGGACCATGTTATATTTAATAATCCTGCTGGAGAAATTCAGGATAATGATGAAAGCACTACAGATGCTGAAGAAGATAGGACAACTAACGACTCCAATCCACAACAGACTAAACCTTAACAGATTGTCAGTTAACCTATCCATGATCAGGACAATAAAGACAATTCAACCTACGAATAGAGTGACACAGAGGATAGTATTCAGAATTTAAGAAGACCTAGAACAGACAGAAAGCCGCCTCAATATCTAAGAGACTACCAAGTTAATGGTTCCTTTGCTATCAATAACTCTTGTCAGTCCAAACATAACAATCAAATTAAGGCCAACTATAAAACTACTTATCCTATTGATTCTGTTTTATCTTATGATGGTTTATCAAAGGAGCATCTTTATTACTGGTTACTGTGTCTTCCTATGAGAGTGCCTCATCTAGTGGAAATCCAAGAAACAAAGCATTGTTTCTAGATCATCCTCTGAAGTCGAGTATAGGGCTCTCGCAACTACTTGTGAGATTCAGTGGATTAGCTATATTCTCCATGACCTCTACATTCAGCTTGATCCACCACTGGTTCTCTATTGTGACAACTAGGGCCGCCAGACACATTGCTCAGAATCCTTCATTCGACGAACGAACGAAACACATTGACATTAATTGTCATGTGATTTGTCAACGACTACAAAACAATCTCTTCCGTCTTCTTCCAATCAGCTCCAATGACCAGCTTGCTGATATCTTCACGAAAGCTCTTCACCGTACCAACTTCAAACTCAATGTTCACAAGCTTGGGATGTTGAGCATCCACCATCCAGCTTGAGGGGAGGGTATTGAAACCCTAACCCCCTTAGGGTTTCTTTTTTTTGCCCCCTTTTGTATAGATCATTTACTGATTCAATCATTAATCTAGGGTTTCTATGTAACCTCTTTCCATTTTCCTATAAAACCCTTTTGGGTTCTCCCCTTTCTGTATCGCGAAGAATAATAATAGAAACATACAATTTTCTTATCTTTTCTCGCTGCTTCTCTCATAAGGGTTTTGCACTGCATCACGCTGCAAATTTGCTGCTTTCTTTTGTTGTTATTGTCTTCATCTTCTCCAAGCTCTCTCTTTCTTCCGTTCTCTACCATGGTTGTCTCTCTCTCTCTCTCTCTCTCTCTCTCTCTCTCGTAGATATGATAAAAAGAGTGGTTGTGGTACTTCATTACTACTGATTTTTCTATATCCTTTTTTAAATTAGGAGAAACCTTTTATGATCACAGGAATGATCTTCAGATAAAAGGGTGAGCATTATTCACCAATAAATGGTTATAGTTCCTACTTCATTTCTAAGTTGTATGTTTAGATTTTTTCATACGAGAAAGTTAGTTTTTTTTTCTTCTCTTCTTTCATATTACATCATGTTACGTATATGTATTCATATTTTTGCTAATAAAAAAAAGTGTTTGACAAGTGTATCAAATCATACAAGTAATATAATATAAAAGTTCAAATATTGTCTCCCATAGGGACGAACTAATGTTATTTAAATTTAATGGATTGTTTATAATAAAGGTACAAAGAGCAAAACATTTTTGGTTGAGATTAAAAATAAATTTAGAATTTAAATTTAATGTAATGAATAACAAAATTTGACACAATGGAAACAAAGAACTTGATTAAGAAAATAAAAATAAAAAATTCACCGAGATTGGGTTTCACGATTCCATTCAAAGTAAAATCAACAAACTCTATTTCTAGCAATTTTTACTATTGCGTTTGCATTAATCGTCAATATATTGATGCTTATAAGAGTGACTACTAACCACATATATGTCTAGCATGTGAAATTAATAGTTGTTTTATCCTATTCAGGTTTCTCAAACTATCTTTCAGATCAGCCGGTACTCCCACATATGGACCATATTTAGAACGTGCAATTAAAGATCTTAATTTGGGTTTCCAAACTATCGTTTGGATCAAAATGGACTCCCACATGTGCAAAATTCATAGACTATGCAAAACTAAGAATAAAACATGAGAGATTGTGGAAAAATATTATATTGAATGAAGAATTCACAGAGAATTAAGAATACATCATACTCAATCCTCATGAATGAGGGAATTAGCTACCCCTAAACATACTAAATACTGGATTGATGATGAAATTGAATGTTTCCAACCTTTAGAATGTCCTACCGACAAAAGTATTTAGGACAAGTTTCTTTCTCTCAGAGTGTGTCTTCTTTACCTCTATCAGATGCTCAATTTATAGATTTTTTTAATCTAGCAGTTCACTGAGCGAAAATAGTAGGATTTGTTGGACGAATGGCTCAAATCTGATTTGCGCTTCCAACTTTGTACTTGATTTTATACTGAAATTCCTTGTTGTATATTTATCTTCTTAATCTTCTGAAATTCCATGAGTAACCAACTTTCTGGATAATTGATATTGTTGATAATCTTTTGATTAGTAAATATTCCACTTATTTTGTTGATAATTTTTTCAAATATCTAAGATTTCCACTTACTGGTAGAATATATCTGCATCATTTATCTTTTTCACTTTTGCTGAATAAAACCTAAAATATCCATTAAAATTTAAAAATAAAATAACAATTAAACATAAAAATAAATAAAATAAAAATATGATAACGTCAATTATCCCATAAAAACAAGTAGTTTATATTAACCACGAACTTTCATCGTAGTTGCTGAAAATTTCACATATGCAATTTTCTTAATTCGAGATGTGCAACATATAAGGGTAAGACTGTTGTTGATTACTTGGTTAAAGTCCTAAATTTATTATTTCATAATATAAACCTTTTTTCTTAATGTTTCTCAAGACAGGTATCAATGAGGTGCAACTAATTATAAAGACTTTGATGAATAGTTCTTGAGTTGAACTTCAATCTGATTTGATGTAATGTTATAATTGCTTATTATTCACCCACTAGATTCTATTTTTTATTATATCTGGACATTCCTTCATGTTATTTCTCTAATTACACGAATTTCCTATTATTGAAATATATTATTTGTTCTGCATTTTGACAATAGTTCCTTGCTTTACCCCTTTGGTTGGTACAACTTTGAAATCTTTTATATTTTACAATATTTATTTTACTTTTAAAAAGTATATGTAAATTATTATTATTAATATTATTCTCTTACAAAATTTTCTCAACATGCTCTAATAATATGTTTGTAGGAAGGATGAAGAATCCAGATGAGCAATATGTTCACTGTATAGAGAGAAATTGAGGATGTTCTTTAAAAGCTTTACCTATGTTTGTAGGTAACACTAACATGTGACACATATGAACACGACATTAATGTCAATCTAACGGAAATAACTTAATTAGATTATATTTAAAAGCTAGATGACTTAATTGTACTAAATTAGAATTACGGATTTAATTGAATTGTTCAAACGAATTAGAGGACCAAAATAGAGTTTTATCTATGTTTTTTTTTTTCAATGTTAACCAAAAGTCAAAGCTAACAAGAAACGCTAAATAGTTATTAGTGTCAGATTTGCATCACGCACGTATGCGACTTTAAAATCATAAACATTAATTCATCACTAACTTTTAAATTGGCGCTTTTCTAATTAAAGTAGTTTAGCATCAATCAATCTAATTAATACGTTTTTTCTTTTAAAATTTATTTAATTTAGCATCAACTTAGCCGACACTAAATTAAATACTTTTTTAATATCAATTTAATTTGCAACCCTAAGTCTCCCTACTTCTAATGTTGTGTGCACTGATTCTGCACCTCGTAATCATTCAAAGCCATGTTTGGCTTCTGTAGGTGTCTTGAACTTGATCATGCCTCCAGTTGAGGAATATATACAATATCAACTTGGTTTGAGCTCTAAGTTCCCCACTAAAGATGTTGATTTGTGTTGGATCATCAAATTCATGCATTAGCGTCTTCTTTAGCAGCTCTTTGAATCGCTCCCATGATTGGCTTAATTGTTCTTCATAATCTTGTTGAAATGATGTAATCTCCTGCCTACACCTAATTAACCTTAGACTGAGGGAAACAATTTTGAAGAAAATTTTGGATCAAATCATCCCATTCAGTCAAGCTATTCTTAGGGAAAGATTACAACCATACATTTGTATTCCCTGCCAAAGAAAAATGAAACAAACTCAAGCGAATAACATTGTCATATACCTGGTTGATTTTCACCGTGTTGCAAATTTCCAAGAACGTGGCCAAGTGATTATATGGGTTTTGATGTGGTAACCGATGAAATTGATTACTCTACACCAAGTGTATAAGAGCAGGCTTCATCTCCATATTTGGAGCAACTATTGTTGGCATAACAATGCTGTTAAAATTGAGTGGGCCCATAAATGTGGCATAGTCTCCCAAATTACGTTGCCCTTCACCTACTTCGGCCACATCCACTCTTCGCTGTGATCTAATGGTTGGATTTCTGCGTGATCAGAGAAATTTGTTGTAATTTCTGTGGTTGTAAGGGAAACTTCTTGTGCTTCCTTGAATTGTCTTCTTCTATTATTGTTTCTCCTGGTTGTTCTTTCAATCTCTGGATCGTTGAGTAATTGATCAGCCGAAACCTTACATCTCATGCACAATAGAGAAAACTAAAAGGAACATGTTAACAGTGGATAATAATAAAGACAATTTTTTTTAGAAATAAAATAAAAAAAAATCCTAAATTAGTAAACAAACACAATTAAACTAAACAAACTATAGTCTTTAACAACGACGCCAAAATCATGTTATGTGTTGACAAGTGTACCAAATCATACAAGTATGGTTGATAATCTTTGACTATTCAATATTTCACTCATTTTGTTGATAATCTTCTCAAATATCTGAGATTTTTACTTATTTGAAAAATATAATCCACACATTTATCTTTTTCACTTTATTGGATAAAACTTGAAATATTAAATAAAATCCAAAAATAAAATCATTATAAACATAAAAATAAATAAAATAAAAACATGATAATACTAATTATTACCAAGAAAAGTCGATACTAAATCCTCTAAAGTAAGAACTTCTACAAAGCATTAATGAGTTTTGTAGGTATTTTTTGAATGTGAGGGTTGACTAATGATAAATCTATTAATATGTTGTTTGTTCTATGCATATGGAATTCAAGGTTTGGCATGCGAGAGAGTTGACTAATAATAAATCTATTAATATAATCTTTGTTCTATGCATATGGAATTCAAATTTTGGAATATTTCATTTGAAGGAAATTAAAGAGAACAAAATAAGTGGATTCCCTCCATTTATTTTATTTTATATTTTTACTTTTTTTTTTCATAATAAGTATTATCTGTCTAAATATGAAATATAATTTTATCATGAGTTTGGTGTGGTTGATACATATTTTTTTTATCTATTTCTTTTTATTTTTATTATTTTAATAAAATCTTTATATAATGATAGTAATGCTTAACATGAACTTGTCCGAAAGTAATAGTTATTATACAATTTTAATTATATTATATTTAATAAATATAATCATTAATATTATTGTGTTTGGGTTAAATACTTTCACTATATAAATAAGTACGTGTACTGCAAATCGTAGATATTAATTGCTATATATAATAGTTAATAAATGTAATTAAATTATTATTTAATATTTACATTAATTATACATTAATAAAGTGTGTATAATATGTATTATTCCCTCTTGTTTCACTGTATAAATAAGTACGTGTACTGCAAATTGTAGATATTAATTATTATATATAATAGTTAATAAATGTAATAAAATTATTTAATATTTACATTAATTATATATTAATAAAGTGTGTATAATATTTATTATTTCCTCTGTTTTATTTATAATAGTTGTTCAAGATTTTTTATTTTACCAAAATCAACCAAAATATTAGTGTTTGAATGACTTTAAACCTAATTCAATCTTACAAAACTAGTTTGAAAGATGAGGTTTTGAACTCCACTTATATATTATGAAATTGTTTTATCTTTTGTTAATGTGAGACTTATAATCGTTATAACTATTTTCTTTATTTAAATTTTGTGTATAATTAAAAGAAGAGATAATGTTATTTTGAAATTTTAAAAAAAGTATAGATAAAAAAGCAAAGTTTTTGTTAAAATACGACAATTAAGAATCATTCTACGAAATATTGTATTAAATTTAATAAACATGACAAATGACGATATTTAGCCATAAATAAATACAACCGAGATTCATAGGGTTATCAACTAAAGATCTATTTAATAGTAATTATGTATAATAATAAATAATAATAATTTGATTTAAAAAATTACTAAAAATATTTAATCATTTTCGTCCATTTTGGTTGACCTACTCATCACTTCGCATCTATAAATAGTGAAGATTAATAGATTTCTCAATCAAGGTGACAAATAGCCAGCAACAACATATCCAAAGATGGATATGACACGAAAAAAAATAAAAATTCGAAGAAGGGTGATATTGATCACAAAATCAAATCAAGGAAATACCAAAGGTATTTTATTTCTAGTGAATCTTATTCAAAAACCTTTATTAGTCTCTACGTATAATTTTGGTTTTCTCTACGTATTTTATGTACACATTGTTCTTCCTCTACATTGAATATATAAACTTCCTGTTTACAAAATTTAATTCATATTCATTTATTTAGACAATAAGAGGTATACCAAAATGTATCAAATTATATGAAAGTGATGATTATTTTCTAATGTCACTCTTAATCATTATGTTGTAGGAAGGACCAACAAAAGAGATAAACATTTCAAATATTTGCAGATGTTCCATACAAAGAATTGTTTGTAGCATCTGGAAAAGGGAATGCAGAATGTGATGCTTATCTTTACGATGAAATGTGGATTCAAAGGTAATCCAAGACAAACAAAGATGAAAGAAGATTGGTAACCATGGAAAAAGTTAATGAAGAAGAAGAGAAACATTTTGTTGATGATTTGTAAAATTTATTCTAGAAGAAGAAAGAAATTTTGAAAAAATGTAATTTTAACTTTTCAATGTAATACTACAATTTTATTCCCATTATAATTATCATGTAAAGAAGAAAAATCAAGTGTCATTTTAATTTCTAATGCTTTATATATTATGTTTTCTGTTTATTTAATAAGTGTAATTTTAGTTTTTCGATATTTGGGTAACTTTTGTAAAATCATTATTCTATTTCCTTTTTTTTTACTAGCTTCTGAATGGGTAAAAACCCTAGGGCGACTTTTATCAAATGATAGATACAGTCTATTTTTATTTTCATTTATACCCTTACTAATAATTTTTTTTAAATTCTACAACTCCGTTGCATATGTTTCCATCAAAGAAGTGTTAATAATAAAGTTTTGTAGAGTTGTTTATTATACTATTTAATGTATTCCCTTGTTTCCTCATCCTTGCTACGACTCAAAGTTAGTAGCTTGTTTTATGTCGACAAAAAGAAATATAAAATATGAAATATTTAAAGTAGTTTAACCTTCGAAATACGGTTTAAAACATAGAAAAACAAACTAAAAAAACAAATAAAAAACTATAAAAAAATTATGACATAAAAAAAAAAAACTCTTCTATATTCTATCATTTTAACACAATTCTACACAACGTACTTAACTTTTCTTCTCTATTCTATATTCAATTGATTATTTGAAAATATAATAATAAAAATACCAATAAAAATAAAAATAAAAAAAATAAAAACATGATAATGTCGATTAACATTTAGACTTGTTGCTAAAGATTTGGTGCTAAAACATTAGTGGTTGTTACATAATAATGTAAATGCTAAAGTTATGAATTAAAAATATATTATAGTGTTTTTATATTGATTTGATACATGAAATATAACCCAGTTAAGTTTTTACCGTATAAGTATTTCTATCCATTTAATTGCATTCTTTGGCTTAGAGTTATTTTCATAAAAATCAATTATTTTCAGTATTAAAAAGTTTTCAACCATAATCATTAAATAAACATATTTTTTTCTAAACAACATAAGTCTTTGTGGAAAAACAATGTCTGAATTTATTTATTTTATTACTATAATTTGATACACTTATTTTAATAGCTGCTTTTTGGCCCAGCTGTCACATAGCATGCTAAAAGAGGTTATAATTTAAAAGATCAGGATCATAGTAATCTTATGCGCAAGCTAAATAGATCCTTATATGGCCAAATTCAAATTCTTTAAACAACTGTCAAACACTTCTCCAAAAAATTTTCAAACTAACAGTTGTTGTAAGGGACTTGAAGTTCTTCCTTGGTTTGGAAATTGCAAAGTTAAAACAAGGCTCTCACTTGTGTCAAGAAAAGTACATTCTTCAACTTTTAGCTTACACAGGTTTCTGCAATGCAAGCCTACTATTATTCCAATGGATCTTGATCAGCATTTAAACTCAATCGATGGAGTTCAAAATATGGATACCACTCTATGCATTTACACAGGTGCTCATAGTAGAATACAGATGTAGGGACCAAATTAAAAGTTTGTTTCGCAAGCGAAAGCATCTAAAGCTTTGACATGGTTCCTATGATGAAAAGAAGATTCTGGTGAGAATGTTATCCAAGTGAGGTGCATCAGAAAGGAATAGTTTGAAATAGAGAAAGTAAAGTTTCGTTAATGCGTTTCAAATGTAGCCAAATATAAGTACAAAAAGTATACAAGTATAAAAATAAAAAACATCATAATCGAATATATCGAATATACCAAACTGTTTGTTTGGAATACACATGGGGATGAGATGAAGATGTGACTAATATGTTTATTGCATCGGAGGAGTGTAGAACAGTGTGAATGAGGGACTGTTGTAGCTAAATCAAGGAGCTATTTGGAACGCTGGAACCTTTAAAATTGGGATGTTGCTAATAGTATGAAGCAAAAGGATTTTGGACTTATGCTGGTCAAGCAGGAATATGCCAAACGTATAGTTAGGGAGGCGTACATACCACTTTTACTCTTTGTTGGTGAATCACAATGGTGGTTCATGTGGTTTTGTTTTAGATGGAATCTTTTGTTTTGGTGGAGCTAGGATGCTAAACTAGAACATCAATATGTATAACAATGTTTTCTGTATAAGGATTAAAGTATCCCTCAAGTGTTCTTTTTAATTAAATTTATTCTTTGTTAATAAAAAACAAACAGTCGCTCACCACTAAAGAAAGAACCCTCACTACCCCAAAGTCTTATCGACAAAGTTAACTTCCTCACTACTCTTCGAAGAGACTTACGGGCGAAGTGCATCTGTTGTACCATCATGCATAACTTACCAAGAATCCAAGATGCCACCTCTTGCTAAGAAACACACATCCAAACATGTCAACAACCATACCCTACCCACACAAGGTTTCTCACACAACATCAATACACCACCACAACTCGTTATATATTTACAATTCAAAAATTCACAAATAAGATACGAAAACATGTTTAAACAAGTTAAAACATGCTGAAACAATTGAAACATTTAAAACAACCAAAGTTTAAATCTACCCCTTTTAATTTTCAACTGACTCACGTCTCTCGTTTAAAGAACTTCTCACATTTAACTCTCTAAACCACTTGAAAATTGTAAATTTGAATACTAAATTATTTAAATGCTTCTACACTTATCTAGTTCGCTCTACCTATGATAACATTTAACCTATTTAACTTAGGAAATGAAGGTCCATCTCTTACGAGATTTAAGGCACAAAATACTTTGATAAACTGATTAAGATTTCAGTAACAAATCTCACATCATATCTCACCTAAATAAGTTATTAGAAACTTAATAACATATATTTATATTTTCATAATATATTATATATATTATCCTTAGAATATTATTTTAATTATACATATCATTAAAATATTCCATTATCTCTTATAAAATCTGTTTAATATTTTTTTTAACTAAAATATTATTTACTAAATCTTATTTCTTAGACAATATTTTAAAATAAAATAAATATTTTAAATTATAAATAACACTTTATTTTATATTTTACTTAAAATATTTAACCATATTTTCATTGAATCAAACTTTGTCCTTTAATATACTAATTGAAATTTTTGTCTTTTGTGCAGAAATTCAAGAGTATTACACCAATTCTCGATAAGTTCATAAAGTATGATAGGATAACTTGTGCAAAATATATAATACAAATGTATAATATTATTTAGGATATCTACTTGTTGCAAGACACAACTAATAATTGTATTCAGATTCCGGATGATTTTAGGTTTGATAACATATATTGTATTGTTTTTGTGCTATTTCTGTCTCAATATGTGTAGGTTTACAATGTAGAAAGAAGCAAAATTGATGCATAAAGAAGGTATTTGGCCTTAGTTTTGGTAATAACCAAAGCTTAATACCTTTTTAGTTTAAAATTATTTAATTTTAGGGTATTTAGCCTCGATTTTTATCATAACTGAAACCTAATACCTTTTTAATTAAATAATTTTTTTAAATAAGAAAAATATTAAACTCAATTAGCACCTGAACCAAAGCATAATATAGATTTTTTGGTTTCATCTTACAGCAGAGGCCAAAAAATCACCAGTTTTTACCTCGTCCTAATATGTTTCAATTGTTAAACCGAAGCAAAATTGCCTAAGGAACGGATGCCAAAATGGTTTCATGCACTAAGGAACAAACCTAATATGCACTCAGGAACAAATTTTTTTTCATACATCCTTCTTAAAATTTATAATATTTATATTTTTTCAAAAAAAAAATAATTTAATTAATTATTGAATTTGAAAAAGATAATAATAATTATTATCATCCTTTACTTACTCACTTACTATTAATTAATAATTTATCATTAAATTGCTAGTATCATATTAGATAGAAAATTAATTTAAATTTGATAAATCATATTAATCGTTTTTGAGCTATATCAATCTTTAACAATAATAGGAAGTGCATTTTACTTAAACAGAAAAATACTTTTATTTTATCAAACAAGATTATAAAATAAAATTGAAGATAAATTTTTTGCACATAATATAATTATTTACATTGAATAAAATATAACTAAAAAATTTAGTTTTGGCTTAATTACAAAGGAAAATATATTAGATTTATGCAATTTCTTTTATATTTATAATTATATTAAATTGTGTATTCATTTTATTTGTATTAGTTAGTTTTAGTGATAAAATATATAATATTGAATGAAAAAAGTCAATATTGAAAATATGATGGGTTAAATATGTTTTTGGTCCTTAATTTTAAGGTGAAAATTTGAATTAGTTCCTCTTTAAAATTTTGAACTAATTTAGTTACCCAACTTTAGAAATATGCGGATTTAATTATTTTAATCAAATTTTGATAAGTTTATTTAATATTTCAAACACATTTCATGATAGTATTTGAGTTGTTTACACGGTTTGACATATTTTCGCTTCAATGTTAGCTAGGAAATATATTTGAAATGTCAAATAAACTTAACAAAATATGGTTAAAGTAACTAAATTTATGCATTTCTAAACATAAGAACTAAATTAGTTTAAAGTTTCAAATATTGACTAATTCCAATTTTATTGAAAGTTGAGAAACCAAAAATATATTTAATCCAAATTTTAAATATATTATTTTGGACCCATACTAAATGGTCAAGATCCGCCACTGCCTATACTAGTGGGATCTCACACAAGATAACATACAGACATATCACTCTTTGCCAACCACGTCACCAAGTCAAAACTTGTTATGTTTATTTATGTTATATTTATTAATTTTTTTATATATTTAATGATATTACATAAGTAATATGAAATATAACATATACATTAAATTATTACATTAATGACATTATTTATTAATTAAATGAATACATTAATTACTTATTTTCATTACAAATAAATTATTAAATGATTACTAATTTTAATCACCAAAAATATGTTTAGAGACCAGTTTCTAAAGTAGAGATCAATTTAAAGATTAATTTTTTTGGTAGCCAAAATCTTGGATACTAATCACTACAAGAAAATGTTACACTAACAACCAATTTTAGTGACAAAATGTTATTAGTCACTATAGTAACCAATTTATAAAATAAAAAATTATTGATTACTAAAATAGTCACTATTGTAAATAAAATATTATAATTGGTTTGTAAATTGGTTTCTAAAATTTAGCTACCAAAGGAAATTGTTCATTAAACTTTAGCTATCAGGGTTTTTGCTTCCAAAAGAATTGATTTCTAAAGTATTCTCTTATCAATTAGTGACCAACTTAGCTACAACTTATAATTTTTTATTTATAATAGTGGCTATTTTAGTAACCAGTACTTTTTTTACTTTTGTAAATTGGTAACTATAGTGACTAAAACCTTTTAGTTACTAAAATTAGGTGTTAATGAATAATTTTCATGTAGTTAATGTTAGTGACCAATTTAGACACTAGTTCATAGTAGAAACTATTTTAGTTATCAATTTACAAGCCAATTACAATTTTTTATTCATAATAGAAATTATTTAGTGACCAACAACTTGTAGTTTATAATTTGGTATCTAAATTGATCACTATAGTGACTAGTTATTTTTAGTGTCTAAAATTTGTTATTATTTAAAAATTTTCTTATACTCTTTAAATCCTTTGAAACGGTAATTACTGTAAATATTAATATTAATCCATTTTCAAAAACTTACTCATCTCCTATTTTTCTCATCTATATAAAGCGGAGAATCATAGAGTTTCTCATCAAAGTTGTCGAATTTCAATCGATTACAAAATAATAGATTTAATTGTGTCTGAATATTTAGTGCTTAGAGAAATGGCCAGCTCCGTACATAATGACGAAGACGAGGACGAGAGAGACATAAACCTTAGAAAGAGTGATGAGATTTTCTTGTAATCAAATCAAGGAAGTATACCAAAGGTAGTATTTATAGATCCCTTTGATTAATTAGATCCACAACTATTTTTCATTGCTGTGTTTTATTTAGTTATATTCATATTAAAAAAAACTGTTTGCATTTTTTTTGTGTGATACATATATTAAGTACTTTTCACAAATTTTTTTCTAAAATACTTGTAAATAGGGATTATCTTCATAAAACATGTCAATTTCGGTCTTCTGTCGTGGACATCAGAAAGAGATGGAGAAGTTCTTTTCATTTTCAATTTTCACCTTTTTTTTATGTCATTTCTTTTGTTACCTATACATTCAATTTTTGTTTTTCATGTCTTTTTATTTGTTGATTTTTGGTTAAGATTATCTTCATAAAACATGTGAAACTTAATCTTTGAATTGAAACTAATTATATTTTGGTAACACAAACATTTATTATGAATTTCAGCATTGTGGTTTGGGGCATCAGAATAATGAGTTGGTGGAGGTATTTATATGAGACTTGACCTAATTGTCTCATGTATACAAGTTTTCCGCATTGTTTATGCCATTTCACCAATATCTGGAGCTCCATTCTCAAAGATGAAGAACACGAAAACAGACAATATTTCAGAGATACTTTTCCAGACATTTGCTTAATTAAAGCATCAGTTCTTCGTCTGTGGGAGATGAAAAGGATGTGTATGATGGAAAGGATTAAAGGAGAATAAGAGAAACATTTATTGATGATATGTAAATATATGTCTGATTTTAACTTTTCAATGTAAAACTACATTTCGTAGTAATTATCATGTTATTAAGAAGAAGAAAAAAAGTGTGAAAGTGTAATTTCAGTTTTCGATGTAATATTAACGTAGATGACACTCAATGTTTGCTTTTAACCGAATAGAATAAAAAGTTTTCGTCTCAATTTTTTATATAAATATTTTCATATTTATTTCGTTAATCCACATTTTTGTGTTCTGATAGAAGCTTTTCTGGATATAGTTTATTTGAAGTTTGATCGTTTATCACTTTTATAACTTTTCCTCATGTTGACACATAAACAACAAT
Organism: Vigna unguiculata; assembly: GCF_004118075.2. NCBI lineage: Eukaryota > Viridiplantae > Streptophyta > Magnoliopsida > Fabales > Fabaceae > Vigna > Vigna unguiculata. Next base: position 35,159,060 of record NC_040282.1, read on the forward strand.
TTCATCCTCAAAGCTCATCTTTTTAATTTAAAAAAGATGTGATCCTCTCTAAGTAGTATTATCTTACAAGATGTCTTGAATAAAGCATTTGTTGGTTTACGTTATTTTTTAACAAAAGTTAAAAGCAATTAAGAAAAATTTAGAAATAGCTTGGAGGATCTCCCCCTCAATGTTCAAGAAGCTCACTAAATATAATACACATTTAAGATTTGACAATAAAAAAGAAGCTAAAATTGATCTTGAAAATTGCTTACGGATTCAAGAACAATTCTGAAAAGATGAAGTCAATATAATAACTAGATTACTCAATAAGATATTTTTCTTTATTCTGATAAATAATATATATATATATATATATATATATATATAATTTAAATGAAAATAGATAATTTTCTAAACATATAACTTATGTTTAACGTTTGATTCTATGCAAAACTTAATTACAAATATAAAAATATTTATTATTTCCTTTTTTAACTTTTAAATATATTTTAATAAACACAAAAACAAATATCAATCAATGTTCACACACGAGTTTCAAACTAAGTACATTACAAAAAAAACTATTAAAAAATGACCAATTTTATGATTAAAAATATATGTCTAGAGACCAATTTAAAAATCAATTTAAAAACAAATATTCTAATTCAAGACTAATTTAGGGACCAATTCTTTTGATAATCAAAATTTGTAACTAATGTTAGTGACCGATTTAGATATCATTTTATAATAAAAATTATTTTAATTACTAATTTACAGACAAATTATAATATTTTGAAACTATTTCAGTTAC